>NC_092147.1:79194558-79397058 GCF_045791955.1 Oncorhynchus clarkii lewisi | reverse complement strand
TTGCTCCTTTGTCGAATGGCAGAAAACTGTAATTGAAGCATTTTATAATTCAACGACCACGTTTTTCTAGTTAAGTTTACACAACCACAAGGAAGGAGTTCACCACTGTGCACAAACTACTCTGCCAGTAGTGACAGCATTGGAGTCTTTATAAGGTTCATCACCAGAAGAAAAACAAAACATTTTTAGAGTTACACATTAAAGACAATTTAAACAGCCATTTGCCTTCTGGTGTGCCCAGGATCACTTCACAGTGGTATACACACACACACACACACACACACACACACACACACACACACACACACACACACACACACACACACACACACCCACACACACACACCCACACACTCACACACGCATGCACGCACACACACGGTAACATGAGCAGTCAGCAGAACCCTATGACAAATGTCTACCATCATCACTCCCATAACAGACAGAACAAAGACATCTGAGGTGTGCGTGCATGCGTGAGTTCAGGTCAAACCTATGGTCAACATCAGGGGTGTGAGGAATAGCACGTAATGCTCAATGTGGTAACACACCACATTAGGTTGAACAGATACCATGACGTTTGGAGACGTCTTCACCTGCATGATAGATACTTGGTCTTGAGAGGGTCAACTTCATTAGAAAAAGTTACACAGATACCATGTAGGCTACTATTGTTGTGAGTAGCTGCTGCATCAACCCACAGCTAATGGGGATCTTAATAAACTAAACCAGACCAAGAAACTAGGCCTGTTTCTATCTATCTAGCTCTGACTAGGATGAGAGTCGATCAGCGAGTCGGATATCAGAGAACGAACAAGGCCAAGACGACCATCTGAGTCAGTGTTGATCAAAAAACACATGAAGCTCATTGATCTGACAGACAGAGCTCTTTTTATCCAGCAGGGATAATATGCCTTTTGTTCAAATAGTGATTATGGAACTGGAATGTGTGTATATATAGCTTCCACTGTTGCTGTTTCCAGTGTTGGGGACGCTACTCTGAAAATATAGTCTACCAAGCCACCAATTACTTCACATTAGAAGAAATTGAGATACATAAAAAAAGCTATCCTTAATAAAATACAGTGGTGGAAAAAGTACCCAATTGTCATACTTCAGTAAAAGTAAAGATACCTTAAAAGTAAAGATACCTTAAAAGTAAAGATACTCAAGTAAAAGTAAAGATACCTTAAAAGTAAAGATACTCAAGTAAAAGTAAAGATACCTTAAAAGTAAAGATACTCAAGTAAAAGTAAAGATACCTTAAAAGTAAAGATACTCAAGTAAAAGTAAAGATACTCAAGTAAAAGTAAAGATACCTTAAAAGTAAAGATACTCAAGTAAAAGTAAAGATACCTTAAAAGTAAAGATACCTTAAAAGTAAAGATACTCAAGTAAAAGTAAAGATACCTTAAAAGTAAAGATACCTTAAAAGTAAAGATACCTTAAAAGTAAAGATACCTTAAAAGTAAAGATACTCAAGTAAAAGTAAAGATACCTTAAAAGTAAAGATACTCAAGTAAAAGTAAAGATTCCTTAAAAGTAAAGATACCTTAAAAGTAAAGATACTCAAGTAAAAGTGCGTCAGATAGTAAAATACTACTTGAGTAAAAGTCTAGAGGTTTTTGGTTTTAAATATACTTAAGTATCAAAAGTAAATGTAATTGCTAAAATATACTTAAGTATCAAAAGTAAAAGTATAAATAATTTCAAATTCCTTCTATTAAGCAAACCAGACAGCACCATTTTTTAAATTGTATATATTTTTTTACAGATAGCCAGGGGCACGCTCCAACACTCAGACATCCTTTACAAACAAAGCATTTGTGTTTAGTGAGGCAGTAGGGATGACCATGGATGTTCTCTCTGTAAGTGTGTGAATTCAACCATTTTCCTGTTCTGCTAAGCATTCAAAACGTAACAAGTACTTTTGGGTTTCAGGAAAAATGTATGGAGTAAAAAGTACATTATTTTCTTTGGGAACGTAGTAAAGTTAAAGTATTAAAGTAAAAAATATAAATAGTAAGGTACAGATAACCCCAAAACACTACTTAAGTAGTACTTTAAAGTATTTTTTACTTAAGTACTTTACACCACTGCAATTAATCATTTCCTGAACTGACTGGATTCGAATGGAATTAACCCCAAACCCTGACACTAACTGACCTCAAATACTATAAATGTGATGTCAACCATTTCACAGTTTACAGTAGCACTGCATTGCCCACATTTCCAAAATCTTTGCCCTGTCTGTGCAGCCGAGAGATTCTAGAGTGCTGGTCATGAGAATAGAATGCTGGGTGTAGGAGTGGGCTGATGTCAGTGTGTAGAGCAGGGCAGCTTGAGGTCATTGGCCAGGGGAGGGGCAAAGGGGATAGGGGGAAGAGGGGATATGGACACTGGATGAGAGAGTGACTCAGTGACCCGCCCCACACACACACATCAAATTACAGCAAATATTCCATGTGTTAATCCCTGTACAGGGGGAAACATGGCAAGTGGACGTCAATCAATGGATCATTTTCATTAGGGAAACATCAGAGGCGGAGCTCGCGATTGAGGCCACCAAACAAATCATGAACGAAAGTGGAAGACATTTTGGCTGTGCGCCAGGGGGGCAGCCAGGCCGCCAGGCCCCAGTGAACAGGACATTCTAGTCAGAACTGGGGGAGCGACCTCATTCTCCAAATAAAAGCCTGTTTACATAACACCTATGATAGCAGGCAGACAGGAAGAGAGGAGAGGAGAGAGAAGAGGAGAGAGGAGAGGAGAGCAGAAAGCTCCCAGAGGACCAGTGCCACCAGCGTTTCCTCTTTAGTCATACCAGAGAAGGATACAAGGACAGAGAGGAGAGGAATATCCTTGTAGTACCACTGCATACTAACCACTCCAGCTCCTCAGTAACTACGGAGGACTGATGGAGAATGAGGGGGGAGAGAAAGAAAAAAGACCCCTCTTGAAGAGACTACAACACTGTACCTAGGAGGATAGAGGGAGGGAAGCGTTAACATCACAGACTAAGCTGGAAAGAACTGGGGACTATTACAAGGGGGGTAGAGGAGTATTAGGAGATGGAGAGTACAATGTAAAAAAAAAAACGCTGTTTTTACGGAAACTTACTGGCAGCCAGTTACTATAAAAATAAGTACAGACTGTTACCTTAATTTCCATAGAAACGTTGGTTTAACAGAACATTACTGTAAAGGATCACAAACCCAGCAAATGGAGGCCTGTGATGTCCTGCACCTCAGGGACGTCTGCTTGAACAACATCACACTCATTCAGACCTGGGTCAAATATATACAGTACGTCTGTCCAATACTTTCAAAAACTTGAGCTATGGTTGAGTCATAAACATATCATTCAATTTAGTTCATCAAATGATGATTTAGTTCACTTGGTACAATGGAACCAATGGAGTAGTTCTCAAAGTTCAAACTACATTCCACATATAGCACTCCTCAAATACTTTCAAATACTTGAGCTGCGCTTGATCTAGTTTCCAAGCTAAATCAAGCTCAAATCATTTCTAATACTTGGCCTGTACTTGATGTCGTTCACCTAGTACAATGGAATCAACGGAATAGTGCCCAAAGTGCAAACGCCAAGCTACTGTAAATGAAGCACCCCTCAAATAATTTCAAGTATTGGACATATGCATTGTATCTGGGTCAGGTCTGCACTCATTTGGAGTGTCTTCCATGTATGTAATGTATGTGATGCAGGTGTGGTTGAAACACGCTGGAGATCTGGTGTTTTCTGTGTATCCGTTTGCAGTTTAACGAACAGTTGGGGAGCCCCGACAAATTCGCTGTGATTTGAGTTACGCCGACGCGTACTTACGTGCGCGCACACACACACATTTCAGTTATGCCCATGAAGTCTAGACTGGTTTCGTAGCGGTATATTTTTGAGAGGGTTTGGTGGTAATAACATTTCCACTGACTCTCTAAACTACACTGTAACTGCTGCCCTGCAACTGACCGGTTCAATGGTTTAAATACACAGTGATCACTACCAAGCACGGATTTACAACATCAACACAATACAAAGACAGGATTAGTGTTGACTCTGTCAGGTCTTAACCAGCAGCTCTACAAAATACACACACGTACACATGATAAACAGAGAGAGGCAGAGAGAGAGAGAGAGAGAGAGAGAGAGAGAGAGGGAGAAGGAGAGAATATCTGGCATCAACATAGGCTTATCTAACAACTTCTCCACACCAGAATTCTGAGAAAAACTGTCATTGTCCCTGTTTCGAAATCAGATGTTTCCTTTTCAAACATAAACTCAGACCATGAAGTTTGCTTTTACAAGGAAAAAGAGACAGAACGTTCCTCAAAGTGCCTGTATGTGAAAACCACAATAGTCATTTTGTGCTCCATAATCTCTCAGAATGCTATTTCATTTGTGCTATTGTGACATTTTACGGCATGGCAGTGTGCATAATACAGCATGATGTCAATAATGTGATGCTTGCAACACATCCATGTACATTGATTCTACTGTGTTTTAAGGTGCATCTACACATTTATCATTACTAGAAGTAGGCAATCCTAATATGTGATCGTTTTGGTTACTACAAAACATCATGTCATGTCTCCCATACATACATCATCCAATCAATAGGTGGGTAGATCCACAATTCTAGAATAAGTCTACCCGTCAAATTGCCAATGTGAGAGGTTCCAAAGCACATTCTACTCATTCTATTTATATGTGTAGACGTGTACCATCAGTACCATAGAGTCCTGTACCGATTCTGTTAAGCAGAAGAGAGCTCAGCTTGGACCCCATTGGTCACACTCTGGTACCCATGGAACCTCCCAGCTGGCACTCGCTGCTGATTCGCCATGATTACATCCATTTGCCTCACAGAAAGAAATGTATGTAGCCTACTGTGTTTGTTTAAAACAAATGAAATCTCCTGGCTAATGATAAAATGAAATCTACTGATGATGAAAATGTGATTCGTATATCGCTGGTTCCATACTCTCAGAGTGAAGTTTCCTCTAGGATCAGCTTCCACTCCCCCAATTCTAACGTTAACCATTAGTGGAGAAAATCTTAAACCGACCAAAGATCAGCAACTAGGGTCAACTTCACCCTATTACTCCTCCCTCATAGTGAAGTTCGGTAGTCCGTCTGTCTGCCCAATGAACACACTCATGACCACGGAGGACAGAGGCTTGTCTGTCTGACAACTAGGTCAGGGCACAGCCACACAGATGCCACTGCCGCACAGTCATTGGCCAATTTCAAAAGGACATGATTGGCTGGAAATATGATCACACAACTCAACAGACGCCATTTTGGCTCTCGATGGCAGCCAGTAGCATTTTGGAATCGAAAGATAGTGAACCAATAGAATTAGAGGTAGAACAAAAAAAACATGACTGCAAACAAATGACGAACAAATAAACAAACAAACAAACAAAAACACTTAAAAGAATAAGGACCGTCTCGGCATGTGTCCTACCTGGGGGCAGTCTTTGATGTAGTGGCCCTTGTTGAAGCAGAGGTGGCACAGGTAGTTGGGCGGGGGTCTCTTACTTGGCTTGCGGGACTCTGAGGAGAGGGAAAGGTCGGAGAAGTGGTCTGTCAGGGTGTTGAGTCCATCGACGATGTTGTTGAGTGAGCCGTATGGCGAGACATTCTTATACACGCTGTTATTCAACGCCTGGAACAGGGAGAGATGAGAAGACACAGTTGGAATATTACCCAGGGAAAAAAACACAGTTGGAATATTACCCAGGGAAAAACACAGTTGGAAAATTACCCAGGGAAAAAACACAGTTGGAATATTACCCAGGGAAAAAACACAGTTGGAATATGACACAGGGTAAAAACACAGTTGGAATATTACCCAGGGGAAAAAACACAGTTGGAATATTACCCAGGGAAAAAACACAGTTGGAATATTACCCAGGGAAAAAAACACAGTTGGAATATGACACAGGGAAAAACGCAGTTGGAAAATTACCCAGGGAAAAAACACCGTTGGAATATGACCCAGGGAAAAAACACAGTTGGAATATGACCCAGGGAAAAAACACAGTTGGAATATTACCCAGGGGAAAAAACACAGTTGGAATATTACCCAGGGAAGAAACACAGTTGGAATATTACCCAGGGAAAAAACACAGTTGGAATATTACCCAGGGAAAAAACACAGTTGGAATATGACACAGGGAAAAACACAGTTGGAAAATTACCCAGGGAAAAAACACAGTTGGAATATTACCCAGGGAAAAAACACAGTTGGAATATGACACAGGGTAAAAACACAGTTGGAATATGACACAGGGTAAAAACACAGTTGGAATATTACCCAGGGGAAAAAAACACAGTTGGAATATTACCCAGGGAAAAAAACACAGTTGGAATATTACCCAGGGAAAAAAACACAGTTGGAATATGACACAGGGTAAAAACACAGTTGGAATATTACCCAGGGAAAAAACACAGTTGGAATATGACCCAGGGAAAGAACACAGCTGGAATATGACACAGGTTAAAAACACAGTTGGAATATGACGCAGGTTAAAAACACAGTTGGAATATGACACAGGGAAAAAACACAGTTGGAATATTACCCAGGGAAAAAACACAGTTGGAATATTACCCAGGGAAAAAACACAGTTGGAATATGACCCAGGGAAAGAACACAGCTGGAATATGACACAGGTTAAAAACACAGTTGGAATATGACACAGGTTAAAAACACAGTTGGAATATGACACAGGGAAAAAACACAGTTGGAATATGACCCAGGGAAAAAACACAGTTGGAATATGACACAGGTTAAAAACACAGTTGGAATATGACACAGGTTAAAAACACAGTTGGAATATGACACAGGTTAAAAACACAGTTGGAATATGACACAGGTTAAAAACACAGTTGGAATATGACACAGGGAAAAAACACAGTTGGAATATGACACAGGGTAAAAACATGTATTTCTTGTGGAAACTTGAAGGAATTTGAAATAATTTGAACTCCCTCATTGCTTTTGTGGCAGAGCACCGAGCTTTATGGGTATATTTTACAAGAAAAGCACCTGCAACTCCCTCTATCATGCTTACAGACTAGTTTGATAAATCATACCACTAATGAAACAATAACACATACAAAAACTGCTATAGATTATTTTGCGTTTGATATGCTGAGTTTAATCATCAATTTCCGTTGACTGTCCTACGCCCTTCTTCTTTTCTCTTACACAGAAAAAAAAAGATCTTCGATCATTTCTCTCATTAAATTCAGCACATCTGGCGCTCGGCCCAGCTGTAACTTATGAACTGGAAAAGTACTGGGGATGTCGAGAGGGAGAGAGAGAGAGCGAGAGCGAGAGAGAGAGAGAGAGAGACAGAGACAGAGACAGAGACAGAGACAGAGGCTGAGAGAGACAGAGAGAGACAGAGACAGAGAGAGAGACAGAGACAGAGACAGAGGCTGAGAGACAGAGAGAGAGAGAGAGAGAGAGAGAGAGAGAGAGAGAGAGAGAGAGAGAGAGAGAGAGAGAGTGAGAGACAGAGACAGAGGCTGAGAGAGACAGAGAGAGACAGAGAAAGAGACAGAGACAGAGACAGAGACAGAGGCTGAGAGACAGAGAGAGAGAGAGAGAGAGAGAGAGAGAGAGAGAGAGACAGAGACAGAGACAGAGGCTGAGAGAGACAGAGAGAGACAGAGACAGAGAGAGACAGAGACAGAGACAGAGACAGAGACAGAGGCTGAGAGACAGAGAGAGAGAGAGAGAGAGAGAGAGAGAGAGACAGAGACAGAGAGAGAGACAGAGACAGAGACAGAGACAGAGGCTGAGAGACAGAGTGAGAGAGAGAGAGAGGCATGTGCATAGCCTGGTCCCAGATCTGTTTGTGCTGTCTTATGTGACAATGGCTATATAGGAGTTGGCAAGACACACAAACAGATCTGGGACCAGGCTATTATGGCCGCAGTCTCACACAGGCCTGTGAAACAACAGCATCAGTGTAAATACATGGTGATCTGTTTGAAGTATTACGGCCATGGGGATGGTTTGTAGCTCATTCTGAGAAGTCGTGCCAGCCAGTGAGATTGGTACATCCAGTGTGTCTGCTAAATGCACTCTGAATGTAAATGCTCCATGAGCAAAGTGAAGGAGAAGGACAGAATTACTTTTTAAAACCATTTTCATTCACTATTTCCTCTATTTGAAATACAGTCAACAAATCAGGTATGTTGGTTCAACCTCTGGTTGTGGTGAGGGACAGGGCTTTTCCCTGAATGTGACATGACCCCAGTAATAGGGCCCAACGTTTTTCTCAAGAAAAACTCCTGGTCCTAGTTACGATGTACACTGTATAGCCCAAACAGTCTACAAACTGAGACATGGCAGAAATCCAAGCTATAGGCTAACAATGTCAGAGTAATGGAAAGTTACTGTGGTCTCTGTGAATGATCTCTCTCCTTGGGACACATCCATGCTTAGGGAACGTATGTTATTGTTGATGTCTAATGTTGCATAGCACTGAAATCTTACACGTGGCAACACAGTGTAGTAGAGGACGGTCGAAGCCTTTACCTAACCAACCCTGGAGGCAGCTCAACTCTAACCAGCTCCAGCCCCTGTGTGTCTGTGTGTGTCTGTGTGTGTGTGTGGGTGTGTGTGCGTACGTGTTCATTTACTAGATTCTACCCTGGATAAATCAAATATACGCTTTCTTTCTGTTTTCCATGGCTTTTCATCTGTCATTAATTTGATCCACTAGGCCAAACCCTGCTATACAGTAGAGCTGGGACGATAAACCAAAAATGATCCACACCGACCATACCGATCAATTATCGCAGGCATTTTGCTGATATCGTTCATTATGATATGTAGCCTGTACTAGAGAAATGTGATGTTTGAAATGAAACAAGTTTGCTAATATGGGTGAATGTTAATAATGGGGACAATTGATTTTTACAACAATCAAACTAGCAGTAGTAGTTTAAAGAATAATAAAACAAAACTCTGTTCCCCATTAATGTTATTAACTTTCCACTTTTCGTTATCGCATCAATTCAGGCAATTTATCACAATATGGATTTTTGCCCATATCGCCCAGCTCTACTATAGACTCAGAATACTATAGATAGTGTACATTTTATATACGGCTTTCTGTGCCTAGGGCTATTGCGCTGACCATATTACCGCCACACCGGCCATGAAGGCAGTCAAGTCATGAAGGCAGTCAAATTCCACACGTTTAGTCACGGTAATTAGGCTTCTCCAAGCTCTGATGCTGCTGCTGGTCATTAGTAGCCTACCAAACTTGATAACTGCCTGGTACTCAGCCCTCTATTATTGTCCTTCTAATCACTCTGACATCAATGCAAATGTAATCGAAAATCTAATCCAACACTTCATGAGAGCCCATGAGCTCATCAACATTTCTATAGGTCATGTAATTGCGGGAGAAAACAGAGTGATGTCCACTAACAAAAAGAGGAGGATCCCATCAGCTTTCTATAGGCTAGGGCTACTATATTTATTTCTTAACGTTCCTAATGTTAAGCACATTGCTTCTCTTTACGACAGGAGTATAGCCTACCTGGCTGGTATGAAAATGAACCACGGGGAAAAGCCTTCTCCATTTGCTGTTTAAGTGCATAGATGACATGTATTTTTTCTGCTGCCCCTGTTTCGATACAGGTGCATGATAATTGGTCCATTCTAAATCAAAACAAATGTCACACATATATTATTTAGTATATGTAAAGACAAGATTAAATCTAGAATAGTCTGATGGGTGACAATATCAGCCTATCACTTGTGAATGACATTATCAATGATGAATGATGCGCAGCACTTGTTTGAATCACACCTCATGTAGCCTAGCCCATAGCCCTACATTTTTTAATAAGGTTTGTATCACAACTAAAGTGGCCAAATAACTTCTTAAAATTAAGCACATGAATCCACATTACAAGGGCTGTAGGGGCCTAACTGGCAGACATAAACAGTACATGAGATTCAAGTTTGGGGAAGATCATTTTCACCATAAAAATGCAGCTTTATAATAAAAGCATTACATGCATCATTTTATTGGTGTTTCTGCTACTGGAACATTTGTGCTTATAGCCTACTACCATGTGTGCATTGCTGCGCTTATAATGTGAAGAAATAGCCTAATAGTTTATCAACATTTTAAACTAAATGTTCTGATCTGTTGCGTCAGTCACATTGTGTGAAAAAGTATTTTTGATGCTAGTGGTTGTATTAATTTGGGATCTATTGAATCCCACAACTGTCCCAGACTATGTTTGGAATATTTATTTCTCGCACAGAATAGAATAAGTCGATCTTTGTACTATGGGGGATAGGAGATTGACATAGGCTAGTGGTTTTGCTGTTCATTAGGCCTCCTCATCTTGTTGGCTGATGAAAAGTAAATGTGGACAGTTCTTCCAGTATCTTCAATATGCACCTCAGAATTGGATAAGGAGTTGCGTCTCCGATGTGTCTGTCTTCACTTGTTGCCTGTGAGAAAGACCCGATCACGTGACGGAGAGCCGTGTGAGTGAGAGCCTTGTGAGCAGCACACTCAGGGAGAGGGCACAACGCAGCACTCCGGGACAAAAAGGCATGGATCTTTTTAGGGTACATTACGGCCACAAAGCGGATGCGAAATTTGAGACATTGTCAAATTGTGAATGAGAGACTATTGGAGTGTGAACAGCCTGCTCAAAAAACAAAGCAGAGCTCATGCCTTTCAAGCTACTTTTTTCAAATCATCATTAGAGTCTCATCATGCAGCCTTACAATGTATTAAAAATCTAAACATATAGTCCACCGTTTGTAGAACAACTAAAGTTACATTAATAACTCTAAATTAAGCATATAGGAGTACCTATTTCTATGTTAAGCGCTCAACCCAGAAAAGCCTCATTTATATATTTTTTTAAAACTTTGTTCAATTGTATTCTTCATACAATAAAATAACATCAAATAATGCCACGGAATTATAAGCAAATCTTGTCTGCTAAATGAATTAGTGTTTGGCATAGCCACATCAGGAAAACTCAGAGTCTGCTATTATTTTCTTCTGAAATAGGCAACATTTTCATCATATCATGTTCCTTTAGACGTGTCCAAAATAAATCATGGATTTATTGATAAGGTGTAGGCTATATTACATGGATTCATTAGACTTTTTAAAGTGGCTTGTAGGCTGTGTGGAAGCCAGGAGATGCTAAATGTGTTTATGTTAATTAACGGTCAATGACTGTGAGGCGACAGATATTTGCTTGACAATCACCAGCTGACGAAATGTTGTGACCGCCACAGCCCTATCTGTGCCCCGATATCAAATCAAATCACTATATAAAGTCATCATGACCTATAAAGTCATAGAGCCCCTCGTAGAGCACCTCTCTCAACCTAGGCTGTAAATCCAGCTGTCTTCCCAAAGGAAAGAGACTTCACAGACAACTGCTAATGGTGTGTGTGTTTGTGTGTGTGCGTGCGTGCATGCATGTGCATGCCTTCATGCATACATGCACACAAGTACACGTGTGTGGGTCTGTGTGTTTGGGCACATACTGTACATGTCCCTGAGTAGTTACATTCCCAAATAGCAACTCCAAAATAACGTCTCCGTTAGGTCGTGTCTCTGTTAGGTCGTGTCTCCGTTAGGTCGTGTCTCCGTTAGGTGGTGTCTCTGTTAGGTCGTGTCTCCGTTAGGTGGTGTCTCCGTTAGGTGGTGTCTCTGTTAGGTTGTGTCTCTGTTAGGTTGTGTCTACGTTAGGTGGTGTCTCTGTTAGGTTGTGTCTCCATTAGGTGGTGTCTCTGTTAGGTCGTGTCTCCGTTAGGTGGTGTCTCCGTTAGGTGCTGTCTCTGTTAGGTTGTGTCTCTGTTAGGTTGTGTCTTCGTTAGGTGGTGTCTCTGTTAGGTGGTGTCTCCGTTAGGTCGTGTCTCCGTTAGGTTGTGTCTCCGTTAGGTCGTGTCTCTGTTAGGTGGTGTCTCTGTTAGGTAGTGTCTCGAATGGCATCCTATTCACTCTATAATGCAGTACTTTTGAACAGAGCTCATTTTAGGCAAGAACGAATTTGCACACAACCATTGACTTAATTTAATCTGATTATCTACTATTATCTACTATTTTTCCAATACAAATACAGCCGAAGTCGGAAGTTTACATACACTTAGGTTGGAGTCATTAAAACTTGTTTCTCAACCACTTCACACATTTCTTGTTAACAAACTATAATTTTGGCAAGTCGGTTAGGACATCTACTTTGTGCATGACGCAAGTAATTTTTCCAACAATTGTTTACAGACAGATTATTTCACTTATAATTCACTGTATCACAATTCCAGTGGGTCAGAATTTACATACCCTAAGTTGACTGTGCCTTTAAACAGCTTGGAAAATTTCAGAAAATGATGACATGGCTTTAGAAGCTTCTGATAGGGGAATTGACATCATTTGAGTCAATTGGAGGTTTACCTGTGGATGTATTTCAAGGCCTATACCTTCAGTGCCTCTTTGCTTGATATCATGGGAAAATCATAAGAAATCAGCCAAGACCTCAGAAAATAATTGTGGACCTCTACAAGTCTGATTCATCCTTGGGAGCAATTTCCAAATGCCTGAAGGTACCACGTTCATCTGTACAAACAATAGTACACAAGTATAAACACCATGGGACCACGCAGCCGTCATACCGCTCAGGAAGGAGAGGCATTCTGTCTCCTAGAGATGAACGTACTTTGGCGCGAAAAGTGCAAATCAATCCCAGAACAGCAGCAAAGGACATTGTGAAGATGCTGGAGGAAACAGGTACAAAAGTATTTATATCCACAGTAAAACGAGTCCTACATCGACATTACGTGGAAGGCCGCTCAGCAAGGAAGAAGCCACTGCCCCAAAACCACCATAAAAAAGCCAGACTACGGTTTGCAACTGCACATGGGGACAAAGATCGTACTTCTTGGAGAAATGTCCTCTGGTCTGATGAAACAAAAACAGAACTGTTTAGCCATAATGACCATTGTTATGTTTGGAGGAAAAGGGGGGAGGCTTGCAAGCCAAAGAACACCATCCCAACCGTGAAGCAATGGTGTGGCAGCATCATGTTGTGTGGGTGCTTTGCTGCAGGAGGGACTGGTGCACTTCACAAAATAGATGGCATCATGAGGCAGGAAAATTATGTGGATATATTGAAGCAACATCTCAAGACATCAGTTAAATCTTGGTCGCAAATGGGTCTTCCAAATGGACAATGACCCCAAGCATACTTTCAAAGTTGTGGCAAAATGGCTTAAGGACAACAAAGTCAAGGTATTGGAGTGGCCATCACAAAGCCCTGACCTCAATACCATAGAAAATGTGTGGGCAGAACTGAAAAAGTGTGTGCGAGCAAGGAGGCCTACAAACCTGACTCAGTTACACCAGCTCTGTCAGGAGGAATGGGCCAAAATTCGCCCAATTTATTTTGGGAAGCTTGTGGAAGGCTACACAAAACGTTTTACCCACGTTAAACAATTTAAAGGCAATGCTACCAAATACTAATTTGGGTGTATGTAAACTTCTGACCCACTGGGAATGTAAAGAAATAAATCAAATCTGAAATAAATCATTCTTTCTACTATTATTCTGACATTTCACATTCTTAAAATAAAGTGGTGATCCTAACTGACCTAAGACAGGGCATTTTTACTAGGATTAAATGTCAGGAATTGTGAAAAACTGAGTTTAAATGTATTTGGCTAAGATGTATGTAAACTTCCCACTTCAACTGTAGGTTAAAGGGGCAATCAGCAGTTGCTACATCCACTGTTGGACTTACCGACATAATAAATTAATGATATGTACCCATTGATTCTTGAAAAATATAACTTATAAATGTCTCATGAGCTTAGTTGAACTGTCATACTTGTAAACAAAGTAAAGTAAATAAAAAACAAACACCATATAGCCTCAAAACATTGCTCAAAATATAATTTTGATATCATGGATGGTCTGTACTCATAAAGTTCTGTCTATGATTTGAGAGTGGTTTCATTTCTCCAGCCCCACCCCTCAACTTTTTACCGAAACATGGTCAGGTAGTTTCTATTGTTATTATCTCAATACTGGTGATTGCCGCTTTAAGTTCCTAGAGTTGCCTACCACTGGATTGCAAGCAAGGAGATCAGGAGCAATACGGTCTCCTGTGCAATATTCAATATTGAGCAGATTCACTAGCCTGGAATCCAGACCAGATTTGTGCCAATATTCCACTCCTTGCCACTCCGTGGTGTATTCCTTATGGAAAAACCACACGAATTTCACATGTGAGCACAAGTGAATTGTTCCAAAAACACATTTTCATGTGATCACATTTGATCTTACAGTACCTGAAATCTCATGTGAAATCATGACATGTGAAATCATGTCATTTTCCACATGAAATCATGTAGTTTTTCTGTAAGGGATGACAAAATAAATTGAAATACATATTTCATATATATGCCCGCCTCTGTTCACAACCACTTTAACCACACATTTTCCTCACA
Organism: Oncorhynchus clarkii lewisi; assembly: GCF_045791955.1. Taxonomy (NCBI): domain Eukaryota; kingdom Metazoa; phylum Chordata; class Actinopteri; order Salmoniformes; family Salmonidae; genus Oncorhynchus; species Oncorhynchus clarkii. Next base: position 79,382,528 of record NC_092147.1, on the reverse strand, counting down.
ACAAAACCCCTTTATTTATTTCCACATTTTGATTTGATGAGACAACAATCACGTCATCGATGACAAAAACATACACATGACTTATTCCAACAGATCAAGCCTCAGGAGTGGGTTGTTGTACTTGACGTTGCAGTGAGGTTGAGAAAAACATGCCCAATCTGCTTCAACTGTTTCCAGATTGTGTGTGTGCATGTGTGTGTGCATGTTCATTCAGTTTTTGCAACACTACTCAAGGGGTGATCGTATGACATTACACAATGGGGTTTAATGTATAAAGACCACACATGTTTCAGAGGCCTGGTTTATGTTAAATGGGTGCAAAAGTCTCTATAGCTGGGCGGCAGGTAGCCTAGCGGTTAAGAGTTTTGGCCCAGTAACCGAAAAGTCGCTGGTTCGATGTGCCCATGAGCAAAGCACAACAAATGAATAATTATCAGCTCCAATTGTCAGCGCATAAAAAGGCTTTCCTACTTTACTTGTAACATTACTGTCCTTCACTTTCCTTGAAAAATATCCTCAAACTTTGTTGCGCTCGTCAGAATTTCCTTGAATTGCTGCTAGGGAAGAGTGGGGGAAATTGTTGAATCAACGTTGTTTCCACATCATTTCAACCTAAAAATGTCATGTGATGACATTGAATTAATGTGAAAAATGTATTGGATTTGCAAAAAGTCATCAACTTAAGGGAATTTCCTCTTTTTTAACCTAAATTCAATGACAGGGTGACGAAGTTGAATTCACATTAGTTGACCACTCAACCAAATGTAAATCAATACCAGACATTGAACTGATGTCTGTGCCAAGTGGGTATTAATAAGGAGAGACCGGGGGAAGTTGCAAAATATTTTATCTTTGTATCTATTAGAGACCTGTTTGGGTTAGTGATCAGTAGTAGAGTGGCTCTCTAGTCAACCTGTTTGGGTTAGTGATCAGTAGTAGAGTGGCTCTCTAGTCAACCTGTTTGGGTTAGTGATCAGTAGTAGAGCAGCTCTCTAGTCAACCTGTTTGGGTTAGTGATCAGTAGTAGAGTGGCTCTCTAGTCAACCTGTTTGGGTTAGTGATCAGTAGTAGAGTGGCTCTCTAGTCAACCTGTTGGGTTAGTGATAATTTGTAGAGCAGCTCTCTATTGAACCTGTTGGGTTAGTGATCAGTAGTAGAGTGGCTCTCTAGTCAACCTGTTTGGGTTAGTGATCAGTAGTAGAGTGGCTCTCTAGTCAACCTGTTGGGTTAGTGATAATTTGTAGAGCAGCTCTCTATTGAACCTGTTGGGTTAGTGATCAGTAGTAGAGCAGCTCTCTAGTCAACCTGTTTGGGTTAGTGATCAGTAGTAGAGTGGCTCTCTAGTCAACCTGTTTGGGTTAGTGATAATTTGTAGAGCAGCTCTCTATTGAACCTGTTGGGTTAGTGATCAGTAGTAGAGCAGCTCTCTAGTCAACCTGTTTGGGTTAGTGATCAGTAGTAGAGTGGCTCTCTAGTCAACCTGTTTGGGTTAGTGATAATTTGTAGAGCAGCTCTCTATTGAACCTGTTGGGTTAGTGATCAGTAGTAGAGCAGCTCTCTATTGAACCTGTTGGGTTAGTGATCAGTAGTAGAGCAGCTCTCTATTCAACCTGTTGGGTTAGTGATAATGTGTAGAGCAGCTCTCTATTCAACCTGTTTGGGTTAGTGATGAGTAGTAGAGCAGCTCTCTATTCAACCTGTTGGGTTAGTGATCAGTAGTAGAGCAGCTCTCTATTCAACCTGTTGAGTAAGTGATCAGTAGTAGAGCAGCTCTCTATTCAACCTGTTGGGTTAGTGATCAGTAGTAGAGTGGCTCTCTATCCAACCTGTTTGGGTTAGTGATTAGTTGTAGAGCAGCTCTCTATTGAACCTGTTGGGTTAGTGATCAGTAGTAGAGCAGCTCTCTATTCAACCCCTTTTGGATTGTTAATAAACATCTTGGACTCTAATCATCTGTCTCCTGTGTCTGCATCTGGGTCTCGCCTTGTGCCCTTATACATACTTTTTACAACCTACACTGTGAATACTTAAATGATGTATTCAATATTGAAAAATACAATAATACAATAATTTGTGTGTTATTAGTTTAAGCATACTGTGTTTGTCTATTGTTGTGACTAAGATGAATATCAGATCAAATTTGATGACTAATTTAGGCAGAAATCCAGGTAATTCCAAAGGGTTCACATACTTTTTCTTTCCACTGTAGATGTCCCTGCCTACCTCTTTCAGGTAATAACATTCAATGCAGTATTAGCCTTATATTTAGGTAATGAATGAAGGGTTATGCATAATAAGCTTCTAACTTATAGCCTATATCTCTTATGCAATTATGCACGACCTGTGCTCCACTGGCCTCTCTGTAAAAAAGTATCCTTAGCTCTTGGAGTCCCATGCAGGAAAAGCTAGACTAGAATAGCTTGCGGGACATTATTTTGTTTAGCATTTCTTTTACCAATAGACTGTTGAAGGAGGGAGGCAAGCTCTTGTTTGTTTAATGTTAAATACAGCAGCCAATAGAACTCACGGGTAGTGAGATGGCGGTAGGCCATTCATTCTGATCCATAACCATTCATGCCTTGCGAAGAAAAGAAAGCCTTCTGCATCTCGTTCTAGTCTTATATTATTCAAGTATGCAGTTAGAATGATGAAGATAAGGACAACCAAACTTTTTAAATTTAACTGTTGAAAGCGAGGAAGGAATCAGCAACACTAGAGAGAGAAAGAGGAGTTAGGCTAATAACATTAGGGGACATATTATGATTTTTTTTAATCAATTCCGCTAGCCTATAATTGTAACTTTGTAGTCCTCATGTGCTGCACCAGAATGGCATATGTTCTCTCCTGCTTTATCATGGTTTGAACGGGATGCATAATTCCAGTACATATAATACAGTACAGTATTGGATAACCACACAATCATTTGTGATTTTTTGGGGCTTGGCCTCATTAAATGTCTTTAATGTAGGGCTCATAAAATGTATTTAATCAGGCTAAGGTTTCATCAGACTTGAATCTTCGATAAAAGCTCTAGTAAAATCCAGACATAGGCCTATTTATAAGCTTTATAAATGCTTTTGAATGACACTTCGGGTTTTGGCGGGAAATACCAAGACACCCGGGAGAAAAGTGATTTATTCTTGGGATGTAACATTTGTAAAATACCAGGAAAATATTCACCCTAATGCAGACCCAAACCCAGATGCATCCTGCTCATACACGCTGGAGACTGGCCTTGCCTTTAAAACAGCCTAAACTGAGTCAGACAATTAAAAAAGAATTATATGAATAATTATGTCCATTAAAATAACATAAAATTGATCCGAAATACAGTATACAATATTATAATATTACATTACAATATTGTTAATGTTATAAATGACTATTGTAGTTGGAAACTGGAAACTATTTTTTTATGGAATATCGACACAGGATTACACAGAGGCCCATTATCAGCAACCATCACTCCTGTGTTCCAATGGCATGTTGTGTTAGCCAATCCAAGTTCATCATTTCAAAAGACTAATTGATCATTAGAAAACCCTTTCGCCATTATGTTAGCACAGCTGAAAACTCTGGTGCTGATTAAAGAAGCAATAAAATTGGCCTTCTTTAGACTAGTTGAGTATCTGGAGCATCAGCATATGTGGGTTCGATTACAGGCTCAAAATGGCCAGAAACAAAGAACTTTCTTCTGAAACTCATCAGTCTATTCTTCTTCTGAGAAATGAAGACTATTCAATGGGAGAAATTGCCAAGAAACTGAATATCTCGTACAACGCTGTGTACTACTCCCTTCACAGAACAGCGCAAACTGACTCTAACCAGAATAGAAAGAGGAGTGGGAGGCCCCGGTGCACGACTGGGCAAGAGGACAAGTACATTAGAGTGTCTAGCTTGACAAACAGATGCCTAACAAGTCCTCAACTGGTAGCTTCATTAAATAGTACCCACAAAACACCAGTCTCAAAGTCAACAGTGTAGAGGCCGACTCTGGGATGCTGGTCTTCTAGGCAGAGTTCCTCAGTCCAGTGTCTGTGTTCTTTTGCCCACTAATCAATTAGGCCTACCTGCCATAGTTTAGTAATAATTCTTATGTTATGCTAAACTTGTGCATGTTGAATTCTCTAAACTTTCTTGCTGTTAGAATAGGCTCTGGTGGAATCAGATATTGCCCTAATAGGTCTGAAAAGTTAATGAGCACGTCTTTATATTGTCGATATACGAAATATCCATGGCAGTTATGAGTAGGCTACCAGAATACCCAATGTTGCACACACACACACACCATCAAACATTTTACAAAACAGCGCTCAACATACGATGGGATATATGCAAATACAAACAGATCGTAGCCTATATACGCTATTTAGTTAACGTTGGCAATAACATAATGGTAATATAATTCCATAATAGGGTAAACAATTACAGACAGAACGATGCGCCTCTAACCTCATTCCGCTGGAGCTGAAAAAAGTTGTTGAGATAGTTGGAGTTTAGGGACGAGCTCAGGTCCGCCGCAGGAGTCTTGCAGTAGTTCAGCTCCGGGTGGGAAGAGTTGGGTTCGGGTCTAAAGGCGTCAAAAGCGCTGGTCTGGTGAGTGTCTTGCAAAGAGAGGTATACCCAATTCAGTAGCTGTGCAGGCTGGTACACGGAGGCACTGGTGTCTATGGCAGACATCAAGCTCATCTTTCAAATGGGTACACTCGCTCTTCCGCAGCTATGTTTTTGGATTGCTTTCAATTTTGAGAATCCTGCTCACTGTCGCTCACTCTCTCTTTCTAAACTTCAACGGATTCGCACCGGGCCGTGGCAATCGTTTCTTGTTCCTCTTCCCGTAAGAACCCTATATCATCCTCGTGCTGGGAGCCTAGTCCCAGATTTTACGCGGTTACGCAAAAGTCATTGCTCTAACATGTCAGTATAAAACGTTTTCAGCCGCTACCCACGGACCGTTATCTCCCTTTATTTGCAGTGGGGCAGCCACCCCAGAGCCTCATTGGATATGCAACGCACACTGGGGTGCGTCATGACGCACGCCGGCGAATCAGGGTTTTAATTCACTAGGCTATACACAAAACGTTTATTTTTTTTATAAATCTCTCTCTCTCTACGTTGATGACCTGATACCTATTGAATCTCTGAGGGTTTACTGTTGACTTTTGACATTGTGAAAATATATATATGTTTAAATGTATCAAAGCAATAAAGTTAGGTTTTGAATGAATGTTAATACTTTTTTAGGCCTACCTTTTCCTTCAGATGATTTGTTGCCTGGTTCATTATTTCATATTTAACCAGGAACTTCATTGGTTTATAGGCCTACTGATGAATATTAATTGATGCAAATGAGTTGCTGAGATGTTGTATGCAGTCTAGGCCTTTACACCCTTCTCGCTTTGCACGCACACCTGTCTGTGCTTCAAACCGGTCTGTTAGCTATTCAGCCCCGCAGCCCGCAAAACGGGCGCAGTGCTACCACAGACTGGAAGTAGTGGAGGGGGGGGGGGGGGGGGGGGGGCTTATAACAACTGGATTTAATAGTTTCTTGTGCATGGCTCAGTGATGTAAGGGATGCATTTTTCATAAGAATTGTCTACCGACTATGGATATACCTCCCAACTGACTATGGATATACCTCCCAACTGACTATGGATATACCTCCCAACTGACTATGGATATACCTCCCAACTGACTATGGATATACCTTCCAACTGACTATGGATATACCTCCCAACTGACTATGGATATACCTCCCAACTGACTATGGATATACCTCCCAACTGACTATGGATATACCTTCCAACTGACTATGGATATACCTCCCAACTGACTATGGATATACCTCCCAACTGACTATGGATATACCTCCCAACTGACTATGGATATACCTTCCAACTGACTATGGATATACCTCCCAACTGACTATGGATATACCTCCCAACTGACTATGGATATACCTCCCAACTGACTATGGATATACCTTCCAACTGACTATGGATATACCTCCCAACTGACTATGGATATACCTTCCAACTGACTATGGATATACCTTCCAACTGACTATGGATATACCTCCCAACTGACTATGGATATACCTCCCAACTGATTATGGATATACCTTCCAACTGACTATGGATATACCTCCCAACTGACTATGGATATACCTTCCAACTGACTATGGATATACCTTCCAACTGACTATGGATATACCTCCCAACTGACTATGGATATACCTTCCAACTGACTATGGATATACCTCCCAACTGACTATGGATATACCTCCCAACTGACTATGGATATACCTCCCAACTGACTATGGATATACCTCCCAACTGACTATGGATATACCTTCCAACTGACTATGGATATACCTCCCAACTTTAAACACATTCTGTGAAACAGGTACAGTAATTTCATTGTGAATGATTCAGAACACATTCACTATGGAATGCGATTATACCTTGACTATACCTTGGATTACATGTGAGGTCAAAAAAAGAAGAAGAGATTATTTAGAAATTGTGAAAGATAAACATTGGGTTTAATAGCTTATGCTTGGTGTTGTGTCACTCCGATCACACTCACCCCAATTAGGCCTAATCCTAGGGAAGAAGGGGTAAACAAATGGTTGTGTTTATTCAGCCATAGACAGAGGTGAGATTCCCAGGCTTCTGCCAACATTTGCTCTCCATCCCCCCACGGTTGGGTACCTGCCTTGGAACCTTAAGCTTGAAGCCTACTAGTTGAGTGTTCTGAGCTAGAGTTCTACCCCAAGCCGTTTTATACACGATCATGTTCTGAACAGGTATCCCACAGCATAGGAATACAGCTTTGTGTGGCTAGATTTGTTTTGTTACTGGCTTTCAATTATCCTGTTTGACTGTTCATCTGATCAAGGTCTAACAGGCTAGAGGAAATATCTGTGATAAAAAAAATCAACTGTTGAGTAGTACAATTGGAAGAAATTATAGGCCTACTGATAGACCTACTGTGAGACAACAGTGGCACTAACGAGTTATATTAATAACAAAAATGATGATGAAGCTGCTGTAAGTGTTAACACAATACAGCATAAGCACATTTGATAAAATAATTTGTGATGAATAAATAGCCAAAATAGTTCAAGGAAAACCAATAAATTCACACTGCCTTAAAGAGCTTGTCTTACGTTATTCCCATTCATGGCAAAACCTCCCCCTGACAACAGTTGCACATCCTCTCACTCCCTCTTGTGGTGTCACTGGGGATAAACTGCAGTTAGGCCGAACTCAATTTCCTCTATTGGCCCTTATTCTTGAGCGGCAGAGGAGCTGTAAAGAAAAATACTGGAGGATCATAGTATAAGACAGGGAGACAAAACCATAGAATTAGGAATTAGAACGCTAGAATGGACATGAATCTCCTTATGATGGTATAAAGGTAAGTCATTTTGATCACAGAATTGGTCAATTATGGTTTGCCAATGTTGTGATAATATATTGTGTAAAATAATTAATTTGAAGAATTTATCTGCACTGTATGTTTGTCTAGCTAACCAGACAGTTTTTAAAATTAACTGCTAATATGCCAACCTTCCATTCAAATAAAGGAGTTAATCCACAGCCACACTGTCTGAAATTAGGTGATGATAGAATTTAGACAAGTTGTAAATGCAATACGTAGCCTACTGATATTGTATGATATAATAGCATTCACAGCTTTCCAAGAAAACTCAAATTGAGACACTTATGGTCTGTTTAAATATCCTTTAGAGGTTATTTATACATACAATTGTTATAAAACCTGGATAAACTGTATTTATAATGAAATAACACTATTTTAGGTTGACAATAATTCTATAACACATGTTGTGATATATTACATGCCTTACTTTTATTTTACTGCATCAGTGAAATCAGGATTATGCCTCTACTATTAATTCCAATTAGACTGTTTGGATTTCTACCTGACCAATATGGCTGCCATTGTCCCCTGATTCGGAAACATTGAGGGTTTATGACGTTTTTTAATTACTTTTTTTATATAACCTTTATTTAACTAGGCAAGTCATTGCCACTTTATGGACAAAAGTTGTGAGGCCTATCTCACATATCTTCAGTGTTTTATTCTAATGGCTGAATCACAGAATAATCTTAATCTTTCTTAATTCATCTGTAGGTCTATTAAAGATGGAACATAAACCAATCATGGATTCAGAGAGTAAATGTACAGTTGAAGTTGGAAGTTTACATACACTTAGGTTTGAGTCATTAAAACTATTTTTTCAACCACTCCACAAATTTCTTTTAAACAAACTATCGTTTTGGAAAGTCGGTTAGGACATCTACTTTGTGCATGACACAAGAAATCTTTCCAACAATTGTCTACAGATAGATTATTTCACTTATAATTCACTGTATCACAATTTCAGTAAGTCAGAAGATTACATATACTAAATTGACTGTACCTTTAAACAGCTTGGAAAATTCCAGAAAATTAGGTCATGGCTTTAGAAGCTTCTGATAGGCTAACTAACATCATTTGAGTCAATTGGAGGTGTACCTGTGGATGTAGTTCAAGGCCTACCTTCAAACTCAATGCCTCTTTGCTTGACATCATGGGAAAATCATAAGAAATCAGCCAAGACCTTGCTCCTTGGGAGCAATTTCCAAACACCTGAAGGTACTATGTTCATCTGTACAAACAATAGTATGCAAGTATAAACACCATGGGACCACGCAGCTGTCATACCACTCAAGAAGGAGATGCGTTCTGTCTCCTAGAGATGAAGGTACTTTGGTGCGAAAAGTGAAAATCAATCCCAGAACAACAGCAAAGGACCTTGTGAAGATGCTGGAGGAAACGGGTACAAAAGTATCTGTATCCACAGTAAAATGAGTCCTATATCGGCATAACATGAAAGGCCTTTCAGCAAGGAAGAAGCCACTGCTCCAAAACCACCATAAAAAAGCCAGACTACGGTTTGCAACTGCACATGGGGGACAAAGATCGTACTTCTTGGAGAAATGTCCTCTGGTCTGATGAAACAAAAATATAACTTTTTGGCCATAATGACCATCGTTATGTTTGGAGGAAAAAGGGGGAGGCTTGCAAGCCAAAGAACCACATCCCAACCGTGACGCACGTGGGTGGCAGCTTCATGTTGTGGGGGTGCTTTGCTGCTGGAGGGACTGGTGCACTTCACAAAATAGATGGCATCATGAGGCAGGCAAATTATGTGGATATACTGAAGCAACATCTCAAGACATCAGTCAAAGTTAAAGCTTGGTCGCAAATGGATCTTCCAAATGGACAATGACCCCAAGCATACTTCCAAAGTTGTGGCAAAATGGCTTAAGGACATCAAAGTCAAGGTATTGGAGTGGCCATCACAAAACCCTGACCTCAATCCCATAGAAAATGTGTGGGCAGAACTGAAAAGCATGTGCAAGCAATGAGGCCTACAAACCTGACTCAGTTACACCAGCTTTGTCAGGAGGAATGGGACAAAATTCACCCAGCTTATTGTGGGAAGCTTGTGGAAGGCTACCCAAAACGTTTGACCCAAGTTAATCAATTTAAACGCAATGCTACCAAATACTAATTCAGTGTATGTTAACTTCTGACCCCCAGGGAATGTGATGAAATAAATAAAAGCTGAAATAAATCATTCTCTCTACTATTGTTCTGACATTTCACATTCTTAAAATAAAGTGGTGATCCTAACTGACCTAAAACAGGGAATTTTTACTAGGATTAAATGTCAGGAATTGTGAAAAACTGAGTTTAAATGTATTTGGCTAAGATGTATGTAAACTTCCGACTTCAACTGTATATGCAATCACACCCAAAGGTTATGAGTTCAAATCTTATCACAGACAACTTTAGCACTTTAGCTTATTAGCAACTTTTTAACTACTTACTACTTTTAGGCACCTTACAACTACTTAGCATGTTAGCTAATCCTTCTCCGAACTCTAACCATAACCTTAACCCTTTTAGCTAACCCTTACCCTAAACCTAACCCTTTAACCTAACTCCTGAATTTAAACCTAACCTTAATCCTAACCCCTAACGTCTACCCTAGCTAATGTTTGCAAGCTAACTAACGGTAGTCACCTAACTACCTAGCGACCTAGCTAGAATTCGTAACATATCATATGTTTTGCAAATTCTTAAGATATTGGAAATTTTACAAATTCGTAACATATAATATGAATTGTAATTCGTAACACATCAAACACGAAACTCCCATCAGCCCTCTCCCTCCTCCATATCCATCAACTTTTTTTTAAACTTCTAGCTTCATTTTATGAATCCTGTCATGAGGTTGTAATGATTTTCCTCAGATGTGCTTGTTAATTGGAGGATTCCTGAAATCAGAAGGGAATAAACTGAAAAACCAAGGAATTTATTAAACGTTTCTGGATTTTGTAACCCTATATAGAATACAGATCAAAACCACAGATATCGGGAAACAAAGATATAGAATCTTAATTTGAACCAGTTTGCTGTAGCTGGAAAATAATCCTGCAACAGGAAATGTGAATTATTATGTGGATTATAATTAATGCACATTTTTGTAGGGGTTGATACATTTTTTCGTAAGGTGAAATCAAGCCTGAAATTTCAAAGTGGGAAATTACAAACTTCAGCAGCCTTTTAAAACCTCAAATGCAATACAAGTTTTACATTTCCGGCATTGCAGGAATGTTCTCCTGCAACAGGGTGATCAAACTGTGACCAACACCTACGACCAGAGTTGTTTGTTGTTTCTCTGTTCTATTATGTTGTAGTCTACTGTGTGGTTTAAATGTGGGAGTTAATGTCTTGTAAAAATGTATTAGAACCACATTAAAGCTACAGTTTGGGATTTGGGAAGCTATTCAATGGTTATTTCAATTATTTATATCTATTTACCCATTGGTTTTTGAAGAATCCAACTTTTAAATGACTTATAAGGTTAGCACAACTGTCTGTCTTTATCATAACCCAAAATATATGGTGCTATTACTGCATTACAATTCTGTAAATAAACAATGTATAACCACAAACCATGGTTTTTATCTGAGGGTCTGTCTGTCGACTCCATCTCCCTAGTGTGAGCTGAGCATCTGAGTCTAGTACTAAGACCCTATGGCTAAATGTGGTGCATGACAACTCTGCAGTCATTTATCTGTTTGTAATGATTACTATGTTCCAGCAGAGGGCCACAGCTCAGCGATGATTAAGTGTATTGGGTAAAAACGAGTTCATATACAGAATAATAGTCTGTCTGCCACTGAGGGAGACATGTTTACACCAACAGCAGCAGGAAGAGAGTTAGAAACAGGGATGTCTAAGTAGATAATGGGCAGCCAGCAGTAAAGTCATTCTCTTTGGTGCCTTGGTCCTTGACACATTTACACTCAGACACATAACCACACATGGCTCCTCATCTCTTACTGTCACTCTCCCTCCTCTTTCTCACCTCTTTAGCAGACTATGGCACCCACCTTTGAGAAACACAAAATGAAGAAACAGACATAGGGGCCCTGTTCACTTATAAGAGAATAGCCCTGCCTGAGACATGTACGCCGAATTGTCTCACTTGGAACAAAACAAATGTATCTTGGTTCTAATAGTTCAAATGAAATTTAAGGAGAATATCACAGTTTTTATCCCCTTCACTTTGTGTTTCAGGAAATGCTCCATCAGCACTATTCACCTACCCTTGTATATATGCCCAAATATACAGTAGGTGAAAAATCATTTGAAAGTTGTTAGCTGAAGAGGTTTTTAAAGATGTTCTGCTTGTCCTTGTTTGATCCAGCATTGCACTCATAGTGTTTGTAATATTGTGTAGAGCTCTTGTTGAGTGAGAAACACTCCTGGCTGTATGAACATGTCTGCCTCCCCACTGAAGATGACATCAGGGTTCAATTCCTGACTTCAGCCTTTCTCCACCCTGTCTACTTACCCATCTCTTTCTACAACTTTCTACTAAAGTATAAACATTATGAAACAAACCAGTGTTGGAAACCTGTGTCCGTGCAATATACAAATATTTATTGAATGTGAATACTGATGTAGCCTATAGTTTGAACGTGAAGTCACTTCAAATACTGTATATCAACCACAGAGACAAGAGATTGGCTACAGAACCTACAAGGTGCATGCAACACGTTCCACTGGAATTGGTTTATTACAGAAGCAATGGTAGAATTACAAACTCAGCATGCTATAGCCACTCTGTACAACAGTTCTGAAGTCAGAAATATCATACTCTTGGAACAGTTTGAAACTTGTGTACAGTATGTGGCCCTAAACAATAACACCTATGCAGTTCATTAAATGTCTCAGTCACTGATCCAGCTCATTATTTTTCTGTGACTTCAGCAGGACCTCAGTTTTCTCCAGCGGTGAGACAAAGATGGGATTTCTGGAGAGAGAAGGACAATTTTTTGTTTATATACATACCAGTCAAAAGTTTGGACACACCTACTCATTCCAGGGTTTCTCTTTATTTTTACTATTTTCTACATTGTTGAATAATAGTGAAGACATCAAAACTATGAAATAACACATATGGACTCATGAGTAACCCAAAAAGTGTTAAACAAATAAAAATAGATTTTCTATTTGAGATTCTTCAAAGTAGCCACCCTTTGCCTTGATGACAGCTTTGCACACTCTTAACATTCTCTCAACCAGCTTCACCTGGAATGCTTTTCCAACCAGTCTTGAAGGAGTTCCCACATATGCTGAGCACTTGTTGGCTGTTTTTCCCTCAATCTGTTGTCCAACTTATCCCAAACCATCTCAATTGGGTTGAGGTCAGGTGATTGTGGAGGCCAGGTAATCTAATTCAGCACTCCATCACTCTCCTTCTTGGTCAAATAACACTTACACAGCCTAGAGGTGTGTTAGGTCATTGTCCTGTTGAAAAACAAATGATAGTCCCACTAAGAGCAAACCAGATGGAATGGTGGATCGCTACAGAATGCTGTGGTAGCCATGCTGATTGTGTGCCTTGAATTCTAAATAAATCACAGGCGGTGTCACCAGCGAAGCACCCCCACACCATCACACCTTCTCGTCCATGCTTCATGGTGGGAACCACACATGCGGACATCATCCGTTCACCTACTCTGCGTCTCACAAAGACATGGCAGTTGGAACCAAAACTCTAAAATTTGGACTCATCAGACGAAAGGACAGACTTCCACCAGTCTAATGACCATTGTTAGTGTTTCATCTTATTGGTGTCCTTTAGTAGTGGTTTCTTTGCAGCAATTCGACCATGAAGGCCTGATTCACACAGTCTCCTCTGAACAGTTGATGTTGAGATGTGTCTGTTACTTGAGCTCTGTGAAGCCTTTATTTGGGCTGAAATTTCTGAGTCTGGTAACTCTAATGAACTTATCCTCTGCCTTAGAGGTAACTCTGGGTCTTCCTTTCCTGTGGAGGTCCTCAAGAGACAGTTTCATCATAGCACTTGATGGTTTTTGCGACTGCACTTGAAGAATCTTTCAAAGTTGTTGAAATTTTACGTATTGACTGACCTTCATGTCTTAAAGTATTGATGGATTGTCGTTTCTCTTTGCTTATTTGAGCTGTTCTTGTCATAATATGGACTTGGTCTTTTACCAAATAGGGCTATCTTCTGTATACCACCTGTGGTCATCAGCAAAATGGGACACACCTGGGCTCTGGTGTGTCCCGGGGATAAATACACCTTTCCCCCATTCATTGAAGAGACTCTCCACCCTCTGGGGAGCCAGGCCCAGCCAATCAGAATGAGTTTTTCCCCACAAAAGGGCTTTATTACATACCGAAATACACCTCAGTTTCATCAGCTGTCTGAGTGGCTGGTCTCAGACGATACAGCAGGTGAAGAAAACAGATGTGGAGGTCCTGGGCTGGCGTGGTTATACGTGTTCTGCAGTTGTGAGGCTGGTTGGACGTATTGCCAAATTCTCTAAAATGACGTTGGAGGTGGCTTATGGTAGAGAAATGAATATTCAATTCTCTGTCATCAGCTCTGGTGGACATTCCTGCAGTCAGCATGTAAATTGCACGCTCCCTCAAAACTTGAGACATCTGTGGTATGTGTGTGACAAAACTGCACATTTTAGAGTGGCCTTTTATTGTCCCCAGCACAAGGTGCACCTGTGTAATGATCGTGCTGTTTAATCAGCTTGTTGATATGACACACCTGTCAGGTGGATGGATTATCTTGGCAATTTGATTATCTAGGGTCAATTTGTTATATTTGGAGTACTTCTCCTGTCCTATCCGGTGTCCTGTGTGAATTTAAGTATGCTCTCTCTAATTCTCTCTTTCTCTCTTTCTTTCTCTCTCTCAGAGGACCTGATCCCTAGGACCATGCCTCAGGACTACCTGACATGATGACTCCTTGCTGTCCCCAGTCCACCTGGCCGTGCTGCTGCTCCAGTTTCAACTGTTCTGATTGTGATTATTATTATTTGACCATGCTGGTCATTTATGAACATTTGAACATCTTGGCCATGTTCTGTTATAATCTCCACCCGGCACAGCCAGAAGAGGACTGGCCACCCCACATAGCATGGTTCCTCTCTAGGTTTCTTCCTAGGTTTTGGCCTTTCTAGGGAGTTTTTCCTAGCCACCGTGCTTCTACACCTGCATTGCTTGCTGTTTGGGGTTTTAGGCTGGGTTTCTGTACAGCACTTTGAGATATCAGCTGATGTACGAAAGGCTATATATATACATTTGATTTGATTTGATTTAGACTGTATGTTAACTCAGCAAAAAAAGAAACTTCCCTTTTTCAGGACCCTGTCTTTCAAAGATAATTTATAAAAACCCAAATAACTACACAGATCTTCATTGTAAAGTGTTTAAACACTGTTTCCCATGCTTTTTCAATGAACTATAAACAATTAATTAACATGCACCTGTGGAACGGTCGTTAAGACACTAGTAGCTTACAGACGGTAGGAAATTAAGGTCACAGTTATGAAATCTTAGGACACTAAAGAGGCCTTTCTACTGACTCTGAAAAACACCAAAAGAAAGATGCCCAGGGTCCCTGCTCATCTGCGTGAACGTGCCTTAGGCATGCTGCAAGGAGGCATGAGGACTGCAGATGTGGCCAGGGCAATACATTGCAATGTTGGTACTGTGAGACGCCTAAGACAGCACTACAGGGAGACGGGAGGGACAGCTGATCGTCCTCGCAGACCATGTGTAACAACACCTGCACAGGATCAGTACATCCGAACATCACACCTGCGGGACAGGTACAGGATGGCAACAACAATTGCCCAAGTTACACCAGGAACGCACAATCCCTCCATCAGTGCTCAGACTGTCCGCAATAGGCTGAGAGAGGCTGGACTGAGGGCTTGTAGGCCTGTTGTAATTCAGTTCCTCACCAGACATCACCGGCAACAACACCGCCTATGGACACAAACCCACCGTCGCTGGACCAGACAGGACTGGCAAAAAGTGCTCTTCACTGACGAGTCGTGGTTTTGTCTCACCAGGGGTGATGATCGGATTCGCGTTCATCATCGAAAGAATGAGCGTTACACAGAGGCCTGTACTCTGGAGCGAGATCGATTTGGAGATGGTCCGTCATGGTCTGGAGCGGTGTGTTACAGCATCATCGGACTGAGCTTGTTGTCATTGCAGGCAATCTCAACGCTGTGCATTACAGGGAAGACATCCTCCTCCCTCATGTGGTAACCTTCCTGCAGGCTCATCCTGACATGACCCTCCAGCATGACAATGCCACCAGCCATACTGCTCGTTCTGTGCAGGATTTCCTGCAAGACAGGAATGTCAGTGTTCTGACATGGCCAGCGAAGAGCCTGGATCTCAATCCCATTGAGCACATCTGGGACCTGTTGGATCGGAGGGTGAGGGTTAGGGCCATTCCCACCAGAAATGTCCGGGAACTTGCAGATGCCTTGGTGGAAGTGTGGGGTAACATCTCACAGCAAGAACTGACAAATCTTAATGCAGCTGGTGGCCACACCAGATGCTGACTGTTACTTTTGATTTCGACCCCCCCCCCCCCTTTTTCAGGGTCACATTATTCCATTTCTGTTAGTCACATGTCTGTGGAACTTGTTCAGTTTATGTCTCAGTTGTTGAATCTTGTTCTGTTCATACAAATATTTACACATGTTAAGTTTTCTGTAAATAAACACAGTTGACAGTGAAGAGGACGTTTCTTTTTTTGTTGAGTTTATGTATGTATCAAGGTGACATCTAAATGGTTATCAATATTACTTATTTCTTGTGTAGGCTGCAATCCTACTTGAAATAAAATCATGTGAGAGAAAAAAAATTCCACTTATCTACCACCGGCAACAAGACTATGATATCCAGTAGGAAGCACTTCAAGTCAGCTGGCACAACACTGGAGCACTGACTGCCTGCTTAAAGCCAATTCATGCTTGATCTGAAAATGTGGTCGGAGGCTTCGTATGAAGCGTGTGACACAATTCTGGAGCTTCCAGAGGCATGCTGTGGCCAAATTGAGCTCTGTAGCGCATCTCCGTGCGCCTTCCAAATTGTGTAACAATGTGGAGGGCCCCATATAGCTCCGTATTGACATGATTGTTTGGTGGGAGGTCCTGTATAAACACTAACTCACTTCCTCTACAACTTCCTTCACAACAGCTCTGCTCTGCTCAGCGAAGCTCAAGAAGTATAAATGCCCTGACTTCTGCAGAGGACGTACAACGCTGTATGGCAACTGCAGAAGTCAGATTTACCATGCAGAGCCTTTTAATATCGACTCGTAGTGCAGCCCAATCAGCCACGCAAACAGTCTTGAGTGACAACAAAGCTGCCCAATTAGCTGATTCTCTTTTCATACGCCCACTCCTTTCAACATATCCACTCACGCATACTCCTGTCACCTTATTGGGGTGACGCTACCCATACTCCTGTTGCCATATTGAGCTGCAGCTACCCATACTCCTGTTGCCATATTGAGCTGCAGCTACACATACTCCTGTTGCCATATTGAGCTGCAGCTACCCATACTCCTGTTGCCATAATGGGGTGAAGCTACCCATACTCCTGTTGCCATAATGGGGTGAAGCTACCCATACTCCTGTTGCCATATTGAGCTGCAGCTACCCATACTCCTGTCACCATATTGGGGTGACGCTACCCATACTCCTGTTGCCATATTGAGCTGCAGCTACCCATACTCCTGTTGCCATATTGAGCTGCAGCTACCCATACTCCTGTTGCCATATTGAGCTGCTGATTCTCTTTTCATACACCCACTCCTTTCAACATATCCACTCACGCATACTCCTGTCACCATATTGGGGTGACGCTACCCATACTCCTGTTGCCATATTGAGCTGCAGCTACCCATACTCTTGTTGCCATATTGGGGTGACGCTACCCATACTCCTGTTGCCATATTGAGCTGCAGCTACCCATACTCCTGTTGCCATATTGGGGTGACGCTACCCATACTCCTGTTGCCATATTGAGGAGTATGGGTAGCTGCAGCTCAATATGGCAACAGGAGTATGGGTAGCGTCACCCCAATATGGCAACAGGAGTATGGGTAGCTGCAGCTCAATATGGCAACAGGAGTATGGGTAGCTGCAGCTCAATATGGCAACAAGAGTATGGGTAGCTGCAGCTCAATATGGCAACAGGAGTATGGGTCGCGTCACCCCAATATGGTGACAGGAGTATGGGTAGCGTCACCCCAATATGGTGACAGGAGTATGCGTGAGCTACCCATACTAAGCTACCCATACTCCTGTTGCCATATTGAGCTGCAGCTACCCATACTCCTGTTGCCATATTGAGCTGTAGCTACCCATACTCCTGTCGCCATATTGGGGTGAAGCTACCCATACTCCTGTTGCCATATTAGGGTGAAGCTAGCCATACTCCTGTTGCCATATTGAGCTGCAGCTACCCATACTCCTGTTGCCATATTAGGGTGAAGCTACCCTTACTCCTGTTGCCATTTTGGGCTGCAGCTATCCATACTCCTGTTGCCATAATGGGGTGAAGCTACCCTTACTCCTGTTGCTATATTAGGGTGAAGCTACCCTTACTCCTGTTGCCATATTGGGGTGAAGCTACCCATACTCCTGTTGCCATATTAGGGTGAAGCTACCCTTACTCCTGTTGCCATATTGGGCTGCAGCTACCCATACTCCTGTTGCCATATTAGGGTGAAGCTACCCTTACTCCTGTTGCTATATTAGGGTGAAGCTACCCATACTCCTGTTGCCATATTAGGGTGAAGCTACCCTTACTCCTGTTGCTATATTAGGGTGAAGCTACCCATACTCCTGTTGCCATTTTAGGGTGAACCTACCCTTACTCCTGTTGCTATATTAGGGTGAAGCTACCCTTACTCCTGTTGCCATATTGGGCTGCAGCTACCCATATTTGCATGGGTAGCTGCAATAAAACTCACAGGGCTGAGCTGTTTTATACTGGATTGCATGGTTTAGTCCTGCTCTATGCAACTGTAGGCCTAAACTTGTCAGCTATTGTGTTTATTGATTAATTGCAGTTAATCATTTTGGATGGAAAAAGTCTAGGTAACAAATGGGCTATAAATACCACTGTTTACCCTGGCTAGAGGGACTGGGTGCATAGAAGGCTAGACTATGCAGTTGCTGTTGTTAGTAGCCTACAGTTGATCAGACTAAAAAATATTATATTTTTCATACAATAAAACATGTCAGATTGCTAATGTTTAGGTGTAGGGTGCTACATTTATGGAATAGTTTTTGCTTGTGTCTGTCATGAGTGATGTGTTATCACAGTTGCTTAACAAATTCCGGAGGAAAGCAGAGAGCGCGCCTTGAGCTTTGTGCTTGTGCCCGTCTTGCACGACCTACGATTTCCGTGAATCTGATTGGTCAAGACATGCAAAGAGCCTGCAACAGCACTTTGATGTAAGGGACAGAGAAATTGAGTTGACAAATCGGTCTAAAGAACAACCCTATGCTTGTCTTTTTAATGCATCAATATATTTTATAAAACTAAATCAAACTGATAGAAAAGTGCTGTTGCAAATCCCTTGCAAAAAAGTTTTGAAACTGCAGTAAAAGTGCAGTAACTTCATTCAACTGTGGTATTTTGGACGCAGTATTTGCAGAATAACTGCAGTTATACTGCACTCTGTCTGCAAGGGATGCCGCCTCGTACCATATTTTCCTGACGGCCCTGGTAGACAGTGGTGTAAAGTAACTAAGTACAAATACTTTGAAGTACGAACGTTGTACATACTATTTAAATTGTTTGACTACTTTTACTTTTACTCCCCTATTTCCATAGGAAGCATGTACTTTTTACTCCCATATATTTTCCCTGACACCTAAAAGTACTCGTTACATTTTGAATGCTTGGACAAGAAAATGGTCCAATTCAAGCACTTATCATGAGAACATGTGGTCATCCAGTTTCAACTGTTCACCCGACGTGCTACCTGTCCCAGACCTGCTGTTTTGATAGAGATACTCTGAATGATCGGCTATGAAAAGCCAACTGACATTTACTCCTGAGGTGCTGACCTGTTGCACCCTCTACAACCACTGTGGTTATTATTTTTTGACCCTGCTGGTCATCTATGAACATTTGAACATCTTGGCCATGTTCTGTTATAATCTCCACCCGGCACAGCCAGAAGAGGACTGGCCACCCCACATAGCCTGGTTCCTCTCTAGGTTTCTTCCTAGGTTTTGGCCTTTCTAGGGAGTTTTTCCTAGCCACTGTTCTTCTACTCCTGCATTGCTTGCTGTTTGGGGTTTTAGGCTGGGTTTCTGTACCACACTTTGTGACATTAGTTGATTTAAGAAGGGCTTTATAAATACATTTGATTGATTGATTGCTCCCTGCTGCCTCTGATCTGGCAGACTTACTAAACACAAATGCTTTGTTTGTAATTGATGTATGAGAATTATTGTTCCCCTGGCTATCCGTAAATAAATCAAAAACAAGAAAATCGTGCCATCTGTTTTGCTTAATATAAGGAATTTGAAATTATTTATTGAAATTACATTTACTTTGGATACTTAAGTATATTTAAAAACAAACACTTTTAGACTTTTACCCAAGTAGTATTTTACTGGGTAAATATCACTTTTTCTGTTAAGATATCTTTACTTTTACTCAAGTATGACCATTTGGTACTTTTTCCACTACTGCTGGTATATACTGTAACAGCGGGTTACAAATTACACTGACAATCTTTGTGAAGTCGGCTGGGTTACCTTTTTTTTGTTTGTTCAATATCCTCAATGGTCTCTGGCAGCCTTGCATTGTGGGTTTCTGGGAGAAGGAAGGCCACCAGACCAGAAAGAATGGACACACAACAGATGATGACTTCAGGGAGGGGCTTCCACACGTCCTCCAATAGAATGATGAGGGGTGCTATGGACACGCCCAACCGAGCCATGAAGTTATTGTAACCCAACCCATTTTGTCTGTTAGGGGGAAAATGTTGATAGTGAGACTCAGAAAACTCCTGCTGAGACTGAAGCTGTCCTAATATGGACACCGTACATTGCATTCCACAGGTCTCCCTTGAAAAATAGGTATTTTGACCTCAATGGGACAACATGGTAAAATAAAGGTAACATTTATTTTATTTTTGTTAGTAATTTTTGTTATGCTGCCTGAGCAACTCTCACAGCTCCCCTGACGCACTCTTTGCTGATAAATACTTTGTTGAGGGAAAATGTACTTGATACGATTGTGATGTGTTGTTGTCTCACCTAGCTATCTTAAGATGAATGCACTAATTGTCAGTCGCTCTAGCTAAGAGCGTCTGCTAAATTACTAAAATGTCAATGTAAAATGTTAAATAAAGCATGCTTCAGTTTGAGGAAATAAACTCTAATAGTGTTTCACTGTGAAAATGCTCCGGTAAATCTGACCTCACGACCGTAGGGTAGAGTTCAGCCGTATACAAGATGACAGTGGTGAAGGAGGCCTCTGATAGGCCTTTCCCAAGCACAGCGACGATAGTGCGAACATGCCACTGACCTGAACAGAGGAACAAAACAACAGATCCTGAGGATAAGACTGTCATCTCTCAAACACTGATGAAAAAAAGGCAAAATAATAAACATTCCTTTACTGTCCAATTTACTCCACATAATCATCTAGGAATTCATTTTGGGTTGCACTTTATTATAAACGTTCATAAGCATTTATAACCTTTTATACAATATTAATACATATATATTTCTTTATTCATATCATTTCTTTGCATATAGGCATTATAAGCATTATAATTCATAATTAATATACAACCTTTATGATCATTTATAAAGCAATAATAATGGCCTATTTATGTAGTCACCTTTGGGCACAAAGATGTTGATGGCGATGCAGGTTCCCGTTAGCAGAAGAGTGCCTGCCTGGCAGTGTTTCCGACCAATGGTATCGAGACAGAAGTAGACGACCATCTTGGCGGGCACCTCGATGGCAGAGTAGATAAAGTGGGTGAGGTAGACATTCAGGCCAAACCCTGTAATGTTTAAACTGATCCCATAGTATGTTGAGGCCACGCCATACCTGTGAGGAGAGAACACAATGAGATCTACGTTGTGTTTGTCATAAGTTGCACCTTACACTATCGTGACTGGAAATATGATGACATTGCCAAAGTAGTCAATGAGGTATACATTATGTTTGACTTGATAAAGATAAAAGATAACTCACAGACACATAAGGACACTTTCTACAGAAAATGATTAATCAAGAGCTCTATCCAATCAGATCTGCTTTCGCCGACATCCGCATTGAAGGGGTGTCAGAGGTGGAACTGCGTTAGACCTGTCAAATCCACAAGTGGCTTCCGGCATTATACCTAAAGCGGACATTGCCATTGGCTGCCTTAACAGAAATCCCATGCAGCCTTGTTCACAAGTTCAAACACTGGAATGTGAGATGTAATTTACACTTGATAAAAATCTTCATTACTGAGTGTTATAATTTTTCCATTTGAGCATAATTATTTCCATATAGCCTACACTTTCTCGTTCTAATCTTCTAACGCGAGTGGGGCGGTTGTGGCTTCGTGACAATCATTGCAAGGGCAGCTACTCACGATTTTACATCTCCAAGGCAGTTCCACCTCTGACTCTGCCAAAACATCAGCTATGCAGGTGTGTGCTATCACTGGTTAATGCTTGATCTAATTTAATCTAGGCCTAAAACTAGTCCTGTATTAAGAAGCACTTTCAATGGAGATTCTTCATTGGTTTGTGTACTGTATGGGCCGCAAACCAGTCTATGCAGTACCGGTCCATACAGCCCAAACCAGTCTATACAGCCCCAAACCAGTCTATACAGTACCGGTCTATATAGCCCAACCAGTCCATACAGTCCAAACCAGTTCAAACCAGTCCATACAGCCCCAAACCAGTCTATACAGTACCGGTCCATACAGCCCAAACCAGTCTATACAGTACTGCAAACCAGTTCATGCAGCCCCAAACCAGTCTATACAGTACTGCAAACCAGTTCATACAGCCCCAAACCAGTCTATACAGTACTGCAAACCAGTTCATACAGCCCCAAACCAGTCTATACAGTACATACAAATAGACACAAAGCTGTGTAATGATTTGTGACAGATATGAGACCAGGGGTACTCACCACCCTATGCCTGTTATTAGAGCCAGAAATACTCACCACACTATGCCTGTTTTTAGAGTCATAAATACTCACCACACTATGCCTGTTAGTAGAGCCAGATATACTCACCACACTATGCCTGTTAGTAGAGCCAGTCTTCTCATCTTTGGGGTCCTCACCAGGTCCAGGTAGGAGTAGGTCTTGTTATGGTTGTCCGTGCCAACCACATCAGACAGGTGCTAAGCAGTATGGGAGAGAGGCTAAGTTAGTGTATTTTAATTATTTGACCAGGTAAGTTGACTGAGAAAACATTCTCATTTAGAGCATGGGGAATAGTTACAGGGGAGATGAATGAGCCAATTGTAAACTGGGGATGATTAGGTAACGGTATGAGGGGCAGAGTGGGAATTTATCCAGGACACTGGGGTTAACACCCCTACTCTTATGATAAGTGCCGTGGGATTTTTAGTGACCACAGAGAGTCAGGACACCCATTTAACATCCCATCCAAAATACAGCACCCTACACAGGGCAACGGTAGTTATTTTTTAGACCAGAGGAAAGGGTGCCTCCTACTGGCCCTCCAACAGCATCTGGTCTTCCATCCAGGGACCAACCCTGCTTAGCTTCAGAAGCAAGGCAGCAGTGGGATGCAGGGCGGTATGCTGCTGGCTTGGGATAGTTAGTTCCAGTGTGTTACATTTATGGCTATTGTATCCTCCACATACAGTACCAGTCAAAAGTTTGGACACACCTACTCATTCCAGGGTTTTTCTTTATTTGTACTATTTTCGACATTGTAGAATAATAGTGAAGACATCAAAACGATGAAATAACACATATGGAATCATGTAGTAAATAAATAAGTGTTAAACCAATCAAAATATATTTTCTATTTGAGATTCTGCAAAGTAGCCACCCTTTGCCTTGATGACAGCTTTGCACACTCTTGGCATTCTCTCAACCAGCTTCACCTGGAATGCTTGTCCAACTGTATTGAAGGAGTTCCCACATATTCTAAGCACTTGTTGGCTGCTTTTCCTTCACTCTGCGGTCCATCTCATCCCAAACCATCTCAATTGGGTTGAGGTTGGGTGATTGTGGAGGTCAGGTCATCTGATGCAGCACTCCATCACACTCCTTCTTGGTCAAATAGCCCTTACACAGCCTGGAGGTGTGTCGGGTCATTGTCCTGTTGAAAAATAAATGATAGTCCCACTAAGCGCAAAGCAGATGGGATGATGTATTGCTGCAGAATGCTATGGTAGCCATGCTGTTTGTGTGCCTTGAATTCTAAATAAATTACAAACGGTGTCACCAGCAAAGCACCCCCTCCCCTTCACACCTCCTCTTCCATGCTTCACGATGGGAACCACACATACGGAGATCATCCGTTCACCTACTCTGCATCTCACAAAGACACGTCTGTTGGAACCAAAAATCTCAAATTTGGAGTCATCAGACCAAAGGACAGATTTCCACTGGTCTAATGTCCATGTTTATGTTTCTTGGCCCAAACAAATCTCTTCTTCTTATTGATGTCCTTTAGTAGTGGTTTCTTTGCAGCAATTCGACCATGAAGGCCTGATTCACGCAGTCTCCTCTGAACAGTTGATGTTGAGATGTGTCTGCTCCTTGAACCATGTGAAACATTTATTTGGGCTGCAATTTCTGAGGCTGGTAACTCTAATGAACTTAACCTCTGCAGCAGAGGTAACTCTGGGTCTTCCTTTCCTGTGGAGGTCCTCGAGAGCCAGTTTCATCATAGCGCTTGATGGTTTTTGCGACTGCACTTGAATACATTTTCAACGTTCTTGAAATTTTACGGGTTGACTGACCAATGATGGACTGTCGTTTCTCTTTGCTTATTTGTGTAGTTCTTGCCGTAATACGGACTTTGTCTTTTACTAAATAGGGCAATCTTCTGAATACCACCCCTACCTTGTCACAACATAATTGATTGGCTCAAACGCATTAAGAAGAAAATAAATTCCACAAATTAACTTTAACAAGGCACACCTGCTAATTGAAATGCATTCTAGGTGACTAACTCATGAAGCTGGTTGAGAGAATGCCAATAGTGTGTCATCAGGGCAAAGGGTGGCTACTTGAAGAATCTCAAATATAAATATCAAATGCATTTTGATTTGTTTAACACTTTTTTGGTTACTACATGATTCCATATGTGTTATTTCATAGTTTTGATGTCTTCACTATTATTCTTCAATTTAGAAAATAGTAAAACATTAAGGAAAGCCCTTGAATTAGTAGGTGTGTCCAAACTTTTGACTGGTACTGTATATTTGTGCTTCAAACCTATGCTCTTTCTAACACCTCATAACTGTAATAAAGCTGTATAAATGATCGCATGCCATGCGCATTTTTGAATAAGAGTAAATATTACGGACTTTGTCTTTTACTAAATAGGGCAATCTTCTGAATACCACCCCTACCTTGTCACAACATAATTGATTGGCTCAAACGCATTAAGAAGAAAATAAATTCCACAAATTAACTTTAACAAGGCACACCTGCTAATTGAAATGCATTCTAGGTGACTAACTCATGAAGCTGGTTGAGAGAATGCCAATAGTGTGTCATCAGGGCAAAGGGTGGCTACTTGAAGAATCTTAAATATAAAATATCAAATGCATTTTGATTTGTTTAACACTTTTTTGGTTACTACATGATTCCATATGTGTTATTTCATAGTTTTGATGTCTTCACTATTATTCTTCAATTTAGAAAATAGTAAAACATTAAGGAAAGCCCTTGAATTAGTAGGTGTGTCCAAACTTTTGACTGGTACTGTATATTTGTGCTTCAAACCTATGCTCTTTCTAACACCTCATAACTGTAATAAAGCTGTATAAATGATCGCATGCCATGCGCATTTTTGAATAAGAGTAAATATTAGCAGTAAATACTAGCAACTGAAAATTGTTGCATTTACCTCAAGTTTGATTTTGGACGTGAAGTCCTTTCTGTTGTTAAAACGAGCACATTTCTCCAGGTAAAGATGGGCTCTTTCCACTTTGCCATTGGCTATGAGCCACCTGGCAGACTCAGGGAGCCACCTGCAGTGATGCATTACAATGGGTCAAAGCACAATAATAACAATTTCCCTGCATAATGTAGTGAATTTGGAGTGTAGCCTCAAATCCTGACTCGAACTTGGGTTCCTGTGACTCGCAGTCCAACACTTCAACTGTTATGCCAAGAAGTGGGCCGACCCTCTTGAAGAGGTCACTAAGGACCTTGTCCTAAGGTCACTACAACACTGTAGTGAACTATATTTAAGCAATAAGGCCCGAGGGTGTGTGGTATAGAGAGTGCCTGAATACAGCCCTTAGCCGTGGTAAATTGGCCATACAACACAAACCACAGAGGTGCTTTATTGCTATTATAAACTGGCTTCAAATGTAACTAGAACAGTAAAATATACATGTTTTGTCATACCCGTGGTATGCGGCCTCATATACCATGGCTTTCAGCCAATCAGCATTCAGGGCTCGAACCACCCAGTTTATATTATACAGTAGTATACTGTATGTGATGCAAAATGTGGAATGTGCATTATTCAGGTGAGTTCTTCTACACCATGGTGGTGGGTGGGGCTGGTTACACATGTATAGATATGCATCTTTGTCTGCATCTTGTACCATGCTGTATCAAAAACATGTCAAATCCAGATATCCATTGATATGTTTAGGATATGGTCCGGATATCACCCAGTGTATTCTTACCACCAAGTGATGATAGCCAAGCCCAGGGGTGCAGAGACAGCTATCATTAGCATCCGCCAATCATTCACTTGATACGCAATGCCCGCTAGCATCATGTTGCCAAACGACCAGGCCATGCTGCCCGTTATACCTATTAAAGCCCGGTGCTTAATGTCCACCCACTCCACACCTTGAAAGAATGTAAATAGAGTTAAAAAATGTTGTTGGGTTTCACTTTACATAAAGTTTATCTTATACCTCTGTAACAACACTAACTACGCTATTAAATACACTGTATTAACGTGTTGTTAGGTAATACTTTGCTAAGCAATAAATTGCTTAGCAATGGAGTCAAACATTTTGTTCATATGAAATCTATAGAGCTTAGCTTACTGAGAACGGTCGAGATGATGCTGATGCCTGTAAGTCCAAAGCCAGTAAAGAATCTCATCACTCCGAACATGGTATAGGAGTTAGAGAATGCACTGGCAAATCCAAATACCATGGATATGGTATAGGACACCAATAGCATAGGCTTCCTCCCAAACCTGGAAAAGAGCATTCAAGAAACATAGCCACAAATAAATAATTCAATGTATAAAGAAAGAATGTAGATATCAGGTATTGGGGTAAAATGACCTACTTGTCAGTGAGGGTACCAAAGGCTATAGCTCCAATCATCACGCCAACAAAGAAAATGGTGGCTGTGGCTTTATTCATGCCTTTCCTGTCACAGACAAGGTCCCACTTTATAGAAAGAGGAGCAATGATAGTGACAGTCAAGAAAGCATGCGTTCACAATTCCTATTATATGTACCAGTTGAAGTAGGATAATAATAATGATAATAGTATGTTACTTAAAGTGGGGACAATATCTAACCAGTGAAATTCTGATTGAATAAATGGGCACAGAATTGCATGTCATGTGGCTATAACAACAAACCAGGGAATTTGAAAATAATTGACTAACTCTGAGGGGTCTCATTTAAAACATTTTTCTCTCTTAATTGTCTTACAGAGTTTTCAATTTGGTTCTGTATTGTGTTCATGGTTCAAGACACTGTATAATTTGCTCAAATCCTTGGTTAATACAAAATGACATTAATCTGCTGGTCGTAGGTCGGGGGGCCAGAACATCATTATAATCATTAATGTACTGCAACGACCACAATTAAGACCAAACGGGCAAGACGTCTACATTTCATTTGGCAATATCATAATCGTTTCATACCTTCATTATATTGAGAAAGGATCGATCACACACTGTTTGTCGCTCTATTTAACAATGGGGATACTTGGGAATGGAAATGCCAACGTAAAATCATTTTGAGCTGAATTACGTTTTTCTTTTTTTCTTAAGAAAACTTTTGGGGTCAAATAAAATCGCTTGCAGGACGAATTTGGCCTGTTGCCTTCCTCTGCTATATTCCTTTTATCTTGTCAACCTTTGTAATTCGCTTTGGCCTTTGAACCATTAGCATCAGCTATCCACCACTCAACTGATATCATTGGAAGTATTTTACCTCTGTTGCCATAGTGGATTTGAAGGTGCTGTTGTCATATGTCCATCCATTCTGACAGGGGACTGTAGCTAGATCACTGTTATTGGAGTTGGACAGGATGTGGAACTGGGGCTCTGGGAACATCTTACAGGAGCTTGGAGTCCCATCTTCCTGTACTGGAACGCTGACAGTCAGTCTCTGTTCCTGGGTCAGATTCCCAAAGAGGCTGCCATCATCCAGAGCGCTGAGGTCACAGTGGTGAGAGGGTACGGCGGCAATGAAGTTATTCAGCAGGAAGTGACACGGTAGTATCACTCGAGGGATACAGAGCAGAGTGACGATCAGCACCTGAAACCATCCACAGCCATCGATCTCCTCTAGAATGTTGTCAAACTTCATCCTCAAGCTTGGGCAAGAGGGTGATCCTTTGCAATACAGCTAAAAGTGGAAGACAATCAATTTAATTTAAACCATGCAGAAAATTGACACATACCCTACTGTGTTGTTTGTATGCAGTCTGCAATGAGGAAAATGTGAGTACGCTAATGTGGAGGTAGGATCTTAAATTGGTCACCCTGATCCAGGAGAACTTTCCTTGTTGTGTATGTGAGGTTTCAAAATTAAAAAGGCATCTGAAGTAATTTCCACCAAAAAATTTAGAGGGGGGGGGGGGGGGGGGGGTGTAGAGCAAAGCGGAGAACACAATCATAAAAGTGAGGTCATATTAGTTTGTAGCCCAAACGGTTTGCACACTACAGACAGAAGTTGGCACATCAGCTTTACCGACTTCAGACGAGTTCCGTGGGCTTATGGGGGTTTTACCTTTTGGACCATGGGCTTATGGGGGTTTTACCTTTCGGACGTGAGAAGACCGATTTTCGGGATTTCTCAGTCTGACAAACATTGCTGTAGCTCGGCCTCCTTCCATGCAGATGCGTAAGGCTGACAAATGTGGATGCGATGGATTGACATGCAGTCCATGCAAAAAATATATATATTTTAGCTTAAACTGACAGATTTTGATGGGGGTTTATTTTATTATGTTACTTAGATTGACACACACGCACTCTTAAGGATTTAATTATAATCCACATAATAATTCACATTTCCTGTTGCTGCAGGATTATTTGCCTGCTGTAGCAAACTGGCTCAAATTAAGATCCTACATCTGTATTCATCCACGGAGCTTGAGAGGATTAAATCATTTAGGACTTACTTAGTAGAGGTCTTGGGTCCAGAGAGGGTGGGCGAGAGACTCTTCTGGCCAGTACTTCCCTCTAGCAGTGGAACCACAGACAACTCTCCCCACAGGATGAAGTCGTGAGTTCTAAGAGCTTCTGATGTCCTCTCTACTGGAAACACGTCCTTCTCAGGTAGAAACACCTCCACTGGCTTTCCAACAGAAGTATAAGTAGATAGGTCTCTAAGTCACCTTCAATAAGCTTTGAGGAAATATGTTCCCAGACCCCAGATAACCAAAATGGGAAACAAAGTTTATGCCACTTCCAGACTCAATCACACTCCCCCTCTCTCCCCACCTCCTGAACCCCTGCGCTGGGAGCAGAGTTCAGAAACTAGACTGTTGTGTTAGCTGACAGCTGGACCAGTGTGAGGCAAGCACATTGGCCAAGAGCTGAGCTGTTCTGATTGGAGAGGTGTGACAAACATTTTATAATTTGTTTATATAATATTTTTTTGTCACAACATATTGGTACGTTGATACACTGCTGACATTGTGCATAAGTCAATATAGTTCATTGTCCACACACACACAATGTTTTTCTTTTGAGTGTTTTCACATTCTTGTAATAAATATGCTGTGATACAGAAAAAAGTAGGTACTGACACTAAAGTCTCCTTTACACCTTGTGCTAACATGTGAGTTTTGTGATCTGATCAACATGATCCAATCACGATCTGATAAAGGTTTGTCACGTATTCACATTGTATTCAAATGTCTTTCTTATGCATTCACCGTGTTGGCATTGTTACCAGACTATCTGGTGCCTCTTTGCATGCAAATGAATTAGGACTGACTCAACTTAGATGGCTTAAACACACTTTTTTGCTACCATTCAACATTTCTAAACTATAATTAATTTTCATTGCGGAATGCAGACTTCAAAACTAAACTCAAATCATTGCCACAAAACTTACAGAATGTTCAAACTGAAAAATGTTGAGAGCTTAAAAACCCATTATATGGCTTATGATCATATAGTACTTACTATAGCTTACTATACTAGCCCACTATAACCCACTATAATAACTCCAAGACTAGAAACCACCCCAAAATAGGTCACAATACTAATACAAAGCCTATGAAAACCCTATTACTACCATTACTACTTCTACCATTACTACTGCCGTTACTACCACTAATACCACAACTAATACTATTTCACAACCATACATACTCCAAGACTAGCAAGCACACCACATTTACTTCAGTTAATGTTCTTTTCTAGTTGACAGATATTCTTTCAAAATAATACAAATGTATTTACTTTAAGACAATTACTGATGCCATATGTCAATGGTGGCACATGTCAATGATTTTAGAGGCCGGTACTAGGATGA
This sequence comes from Oncorhynchus clarkii lewisi, assembly GCF_045791955.1. NCBI lineage: Eukaryota > Metazoa > Chordata > Actinopteri > Salmoniformes > Salmonidae > Oncorhynchus > Oncorhynchus clarkii. The sequence goes on along the minus strand of NC_092147.1, from coordinate 79,352,125 downwards.
TTTAAAGGGTGTGAACATGCAGATATATATATATATATACTGTATATCCTCAATTAAAATAATTTAATATACACTGAGTTTACAAAACATTAAGAACACCTTCCTAATATTTAGTTGCAATATTGACTTGCATTGAGTTCGTCGGGGCATGGACTCTACAAGGTGGTGAAAGCGTTCCATAGGGATGCTGGTCCATGTTGACTCCAGTGCTTCCCACAGTTGTGTGAAGTTGGCTAGATGTCCTTTGGGTTGTGGACCATTCTTGATACACACAAGGAACTGTGAGCGTGAAAAACCCAGCAGTGTTGTCGTTCTTGACACAAACTGGTGCGATTGGCACTTACTACCATACCCCGTTCAAAGGCACTTCAATCTTTTGTCTTGCCCCTTCACCGTCTGAATGGCACACACACACAATCCATGTCTCTTGTCCCAAGGCTTCAAAATCCTTCTTTACCCTGTCTCCCCTGCTTCATCTACACTAACTGAAGTATATTTAACAAGTGACATCGATAAGGGATCATCGCTTCACTCTCAGTGTATATTCAATTTATATAAATATATTAACACACAAATATGAATCTGTAGTACGCATCAGATAAAAGTATGTTTGATCTCAAGCACTGTGTGTATGTTAACTCTGCTCTTCTCAGGAAGCTATGGGCCAATTTATCAAGGCTGTTTTCGTTTCCATTGAATATGTTTGACAATAAAAAAAAATGGAATGCACGTCAAGACCTACAGACACTGAAGTAATCGTCTAACTGAACTGAGGTTTCCATATTGACCATTGAGAATGTATGTGGTTCTGTGCTAAACAATGAGAATGTAGAGTACATGTTAATGTACGTTGAAATAATACAGTATAAGAGATGTAAAACTCTTGGTATGGTGTTCATTTGAATCCTTCAGTTGATGCATCATTAAAGAGGTTGAACCTGGAAGAACTGTCCGAGATTCCTTGAGTTGTATCCTCACTCCTTTACAAGTCGGACCTCATTATTTGGTCAACAGTAGTTTACTGTTTGCTTTATTCAGTGAATTTCGCTTGACATGCTCATGGACTATGGGATTGGATCAATGCTGCTTTTGTTCCACAGCCAAGGAGACACACAAATTACATGTTTGTCTTCAAAAGAGAACTTGTCTTTAGAAGAGTAAAAGGGTCCTGTATGCTTGAGTTCTAAATGAAACAGCTGCACACTCTCCTGTACTTCAAATACAATGTTTGGATGGATGTGTGCATTACTTTAGAACTAGCTATTTTATGAATCATCTGAAGCACTGCCAAGGATTGGATTTATTGCTTGGACAGCAGTTCCAAAATAGATTAAAAAAGAAGTTGATGGCCACTTGAACACCATGGTTACAGCCCTAAGCTCTTCATTAGTACCTCTTAGGGCAGGGGGCCCAATCTACATTCAGCAGCTGGCGGAATTGTTTTCACAACATAATTATAAATCATTTGTAGACTGCAAATGTACTGCAAGTAGCACAAACATAATTAGTATTTCACAAAAACATAATAATTTCAAACTTTTATTACATTTGGATAAGATCACACATGTGTCTCAGATTTTTTTAATTAAAATCACCTTGAGCAGATTTCCTGGCGTTTTACATTCTCCTTTGTCCAACAACAATAACAACAACAAATAATAATAATAATCATGTTTCCTTAGAACAGAGCTGAAGACACACATGGCAACAAAGCAGCACAACGGTTTTCAAGGCAGCTGTGTATTTCTGCAGATATAGGCTAGTTGTGTAGGCAGTAATACTACATACACGTAGCCTCCGGGAGTAGGGGTGCTGAGGGTGCTGCAGCACCCCCTAAGAAAAAAAACAGAAAAAAACCTGCACCCCCCCCAACCCCAAAGAATCTACCCACGGCCATGTACTGTACATACAGTAAACATTCCTAAGCAAGATTTGATAGAATCCGGACCCAAGTCTTATTATAGAACCACTCAAGTCAACCAGTTTGTATGACAGAGTTGACATATATGTGACTTGTTTCAGGAAAGTAGGAAAATGTCGTACCTCACTACTTCACAGGAGAGGCATTTGAACGTATTTTAAAAATATTTGTATCAAAATGTGTTTTTTTGTCAGAAATGCCTTCTGGAATGTGAACTTTCATGTGCCTTACTAACAACCGTGTGTGCCATCTGCAAATACAAATAGAATTGTTAAATTACGAGTTGGTTTAGTCACGGAAAAAGTCAGGAACCTTCCTGCTAGCCATGACTGGCTGAGATAATGGATGGGCTGGACATGCTGAGAGATGAGTTTGGATTGGTCAGTGATATAGCATGCCTCTGTCAATAATATGAGCTGGTTAGTATGTGTAGGTAATCCTATCTAATGCGGAATTTTTGAAAGATATCACTTAGTAGAACTGCAAAAGTGCTGTTCTCCACTTTCTGGAGGACCGAGTTTTGAAATCAGTGGAATGCCCGGTGGAATTAGAGTATGATAGCTAAGGAGATGGAGAAAATTCTGGCGTTTGATTGCAAATATGCAGAGGGAGTAAAAAAAGGAAGACACAGAAGGCTGTTGTATAAAACACCTGTCTACGGATTACTAAATTCAAAACGTATAATATCTGAAAATGTCTTCAAACTAATGGCAACTATGGCATCTGTGACAGAGAGGGAGAAGCGTCCTTCCATGTATATGGGTAAGATAGTCTAGCTAGCTACATTTTCAGATATTATACGTTTCGAATTTAGTCAGAAAGTCATTTTCATTTCAAGTTAAAGCGTAGTCAGCTAGCTAGCTAACGTTAAGCGTATGATCTGTGTAGTAATATTATTTGTATCTCAGAGCCATTTGCATTGCTAGTTATAGGCTAATGTAAGCTAGCTAGCTAACATTGAACCTGGCTGGTTAGCTACCTGCAGATTTGAGCTGGGTAGTATTGTTATGAGTTGGGATTATGGTTCATTGTTTAGCTAGCTAGCTACATGTCTAAACAAAAGACTCCACTATGTAAGTAACCATTTCACTACACCTTCTGTATCCTGTGCATGTGACAGATAAACTTAGATTTTATTTGATATAGTATGTGTTTACCAGAGACGGTAATGTGAAGAACATGACCTGCACCAAAGTCAAATTAGGACATAACGTTAGGCCAACGAGACAGTGTCCAAGTTCAAAAGTTCTCTGCTAGAATGCTCTGCTTTTATTTGTCACACTCACAAACGTAAGCAATTTTCTGTAATTGGCTCGCCATTCACTTGTAAACAATGATCTTGTTCTGTAATAATGAAGACAAATGAACTAAAGTGAAGACATTGCCAGCTATATGATATGGTCATTATTTGAACTGGCTAGCCAGCTAACTTAACATTAGCTAGCTAACAAGCTAGAAAAGAACCAAAACATTGTTTAGAAAGTAGCTTTTAGTTACCTGGTTTGTTAGATTGACATTATATTAAATGAATTTCCAAACAGATGGGTTTATTGGTGTTAAAATACACTAGTTATGCTATTTTGGACCACCAGGCTGCTGATGTCATGCAGCCTGTAGTATTTGTGATTATACTTTTTCATAATGACAACGATAAGTTTGATGTCGGACGACAATAGAATGTTCATGATGTCACTGCGACAACTGTCGATAGCCGTAGTATAAACGGGGCAGCAGGTAGCCAGGTGGTTAGAGCGTTGGGCCAGTAACTGAAAGGTTTCTAGATCGAATCCCTGAGCTGACAAAGTAAAAAATCTGTTGTTTTGCCCCTGAACAAGGCAGTTAACCCACTGTTCCTAGGCTGTCATTGTAAATAAGAATTTGTTCTTAACTGACTTGCCTAGTTAAAAAAAAAACAGTCTTGAAATCTTTGGTTGTTTATTATATGGCCTCACATGTGAATCCTTAAAGAGATGGGTAGGGTTAAGGCTTAAGAGGGTGTGAAGGATGGTGTAGACAAAGAGCTCAGTAGGTTCACTAAATCATTCAAGGGCCATTTTCTCAAAAATGTGGTTACAAGTTTATCAACTTTCAAAGCAGAATTACTCTCCCATATATACAATATGCTAGCTCTGAATCTCTACTTTTAGCCAATGTAAAAAAAACTATTTCAAATTTTGCTACATAAGACCGAATCGAGCCGATCGGTCACATATGTAATATCGAACACCTCGATGAACACTTGTACCAATATATCCAACATGTTGGATATATTGGTACAAGTGTTCATCGAGGGCCAGCAAATTGTGCCAATATATCCAACAAACCCCGGCTTCAAGGACATTACCACTTAAATATTACATATGTGACCAACCAACTCCTTCCACAAGATATAGTTCATACACAAGTCTAGGGTTGCTAGAGACGCGATCCTGTCGCTCGTTCTTTTTGTTCTGTATCTATGGACGTGACCCAGTCGTTCGTTCTTTTTGTTCTGTATCTATAGACGCGACCCAGTCAATAACTTTGAACTGAAGCTGGAAAGACTGCAAACTAGCTGCACTTAATTTCGCATGACCTTTTTTCAATTTACATTTATTTGTATATATCCATAATAACTATGCCCCTACACATTCATTACTATGGGACAGTTGGACATCGAGTTTGAATACTGCAATAATGTTGCAAATGTCGGAGAGATAGACAGCAAGGTTTATACACATCTCCCCTGTTGAAAACTAAATGTTAGTCTAAAAGAAATGTGAGATAATGTCTAGATGCTTTTTATAGTGGAGATCAAGTTTATAAATACCTGGCTGGGATGATGAGACAGTGGATTGCACAGTCAGATGGAACAGAGTAAAAATAGGAATTTAACGTCATAGATTTAGCTGGTGGTAACTTGTGGAATAGACTTTTAACCAATAAGCATTCAGGATTAGACCCACCCGACAGTATAAATCTGTAATACATTTGTTCTGTACTGTAGACTTTGTACAAGTGTCTCTGGGTTTGCTATTTTAATCTTTAATCCTTTGGAAATGGGTAACTGAGGAGACTAATGTGCCAACTCACTTTGCCCCGAAAGAGAAGTGAGCCATGAAAGCAAGGAAGGGCATTGGGGCACACTGGCCACGGTTTAATTTAATCTTGTGCAATCAAATCAAAATCATGGAATATCGATGTACAATCAGGTCCAAAATATACGGCACCCTTGACAAAGATGAGTAAAAAAGACTGCATAAAATAAATCATACAAATACTGAGCTACTTACTGAGCAATTGTTCAGAAAAATTGATTTTGTTTAACAAGTAATGCATTTTCTCTCTCAAAGAAATAGGGGTAAAATTATTGGCACCCCTAAAGATTATTATAAATATAAACAAACAAAATAAAATCTGCATTAACATTCTACTTTTTTAAATGATTCTTATCTTAAGGAATGCGTTTTGGTCTTCCGTGGCTTCCTGTTTTACTGGGGTAGGAAAATGAAGCAACACGCATAGGAAAAAGCAAAGAACTCACAAATGGTTATTGACCTTCATAAATCAGGTAATGGGTACTGGAACAGTGGTAATCTTGCCTGATATTGAATGCATGTGTATTTTTTCCCCCACGCACAGTGAGGAAGATGGTTCTGGACGCAAAGAAATGTCCGAGGGCCACAGCTGGAGAATTACAGAACTTGGTCACATCTTCGGGTCACCAAGTTTCCAAATCTACAATTTGACGTCATCTCCTTTGCCAATAGGCTCTTTGGAGCGGTTGCCAGAAAGACACTTTCATTGAGAGCAACCAACAAATGTAAATGCCTGGAGTTTGCTAAACGGCATTGGCACTTGGATTGGAACAGACGCTATGGTCAAATAGAGCTCTTTGGCCTAGAAAGAAGGATACATATGCCGACCTACTCATACCTACTGTAAAATATGGTGGGGAAGCGTTGCTGTTACAGGGCAGCTTGGAAAACCAATACGAATTATATATGTCAACATAATGCAAAAATTCAACATGGATGGTCTCATGTTGGTGAGCTAAACAAAGATAAATATTCAAACCAAGTCAATGGTCAATCCCAACATGAATGAAGCAGGTCTTTATTGTCGATCATCAGCGATCAAATGGCAACTTGTCAGCAAGCTAGTTCATATAATAAGCAGTTAATTGGATAATGATTTAATTCATGAAACACTTTCATGCAAAGTTCACCCTGGATTGGGCAGATCGATAGTCCACAGAGAAGGGGAACAGAAAACATATTGAATGTACCCATAACAGAAAACTATCTTTCTCCCTCTTCCTAACATCACATTATGTATTCATTGATAAAGTACATGTACAACAGTCAATGCTTTAGATTGGATACTTTATCTTGACATTCTTAAAAATGTAGGTACATGTAGTTTGTAATAGCCTTGATTGGTTAGCATTTTTTCGCATTTCAATTTACATTTAGTTATGAATGCTGTAGTTTGTCATCGCTGCAAGTTTTTTCTTCCTGATTACATTCAATATTAAGTTCCATCTCTCTCACCAAACAATCTTTTGAATCATGTCAAATTACACACAGATATTTAACACATTTTTGTTAGTTTGAATGCAGCAGCATTATTAGAGCTTGAGGAGGTCTCATCCAACAATTTGATACTTCTGAAAAATAAAGTTAACAAAACAAATGCAATTACAATTTTTTTCTCAACAGTTCTTTGATTTATCAAATAAAAATAAAGATGACCTTTTGTCTCAAGAAGTAACTATATTATGTACAATAAACTATTATGGAAAACCAGAAGCAAGTATATTTCAAGGCATGCCAAATTTCTTAGAAATGCTGATTGGTAAAAAAGTAAAATAGATGGACCAATTAAAAGCAAACTTTTATTAGTGTGAGCCAATGAAATTGCTTCATATTAAACTGTGAATGATTGGCATCACATAGCAGCTCTACCTGAGTGCATGTCTCACTAAATTGTTCAAGACATTTTGGGGTGACATCAGAAAGTTGTTGGGGTATTGTATGAAGCAAAATAAATGGATTTGAAAACGTATTGTACTAGAGTAGATGTTTCGTTGTATTGTAAGTTGTATTATCCTTGTCATTTGATGAGAGAAATTATGATTCCTGTAAGATAAAAGGGTAACACATTATACGTGAAGCACTGAATAACATACTGAGAAAAGACAAAGAAACATAGTGACATTTAAAGTGCAAAATAAATCAAATTCTACAGTGATGTTTTTAATATGTAAGTAGGTACACGGTATGTTCAGAATCATAGGATTTTGTAACTGGTAAAATATTTAGCAAAATGTCGTAAATGAGAATGATTGATGATTTACACCTGAAGTAAACATTCTATGAAACTGTATAACTAGCACTACTTCCTCATGTGTATAAACTGTGAAGGACTTTTCAAAATGTTCAGAACTGGGAGTGGAGAAAAATGGGGTAGGTCCATGCTATTTCATTTTTAGGGGGGGGGGGGGGGGGGGTTGAGTATTTTTTGTATCTAGTCCAGGTTAGATTAAATGTCATATTGCTCAAAAGTTTGAGAAGTAGTTGTTTATTACATCTCAATGTGTGCCCGATGTTGTCCCTCATCCCTGATTATCTGCAGGGTGCGCAATATTAAGTACTCCTAGTATGGTCTCAATCAAATGATCCATATTCTATAGGCTATAGGCCTAGGCTATACGAAGAGCATGCTCGGAGAAGCACAGGGCAAAGTTATATTTCCAAGAAAATGTACTTCCCGTGTTTTTGCGCTGCTGGGATGGTGTATATAAAACTAGGCTACACAGCATTATACACTTCAATGGATAGGCTATCCCAATCATGAGCCCCGGCCTGCCCTGCTCTTGCTGATGTAAACCCTTTTGTGCTGCCTAACCAATGACTGTGCTGTATACGTTGGCACTTCAGGAGATGAGTGAATGGCTTCTTTTGAAAATAATGTTGACATTTTTATTTTATTTTTTACAATTCCTGTGCGTTCGGACTGGGCCTGTTGATGTCCTGTTCAGTTTGAGAGGGAAAGCGTGGCGATGAAAAGGAGGACCGGTGGTAAGCTTGCTACTGCTTTAATTGATTTGAATAAAAACAATGTGTTTCGCTGCCCATAATGAATATATTTCTCAGACTTATTGACCTCACAATAAGCCAGATTCTAGTAATTTACACAACCAACATTACTATGAAGCACCAGCCACAGATATTTGAGAAGGCTTAATTCATTTAAACGGTCTTCATTTTAATTTGACTTTAGGCTACTAACAACAAGAGCGTTTTGTGTTGAAGACTATGTCTTCATATTCAAGGAATACGAGCTAGGCCTTCCTGTTTGACAGGAGGTAGGTCTTCATATTTGAGATAGGGCTTGTGATTGATGTGATTGGCTTGATGAAACATGGCTCAAACCTGATGAATTTACTGCGTTACATGAGGCCTCTCCTTCTGGTTACACTAGTGACCATATCCCCACACATGCTGCAAAGGCGGAGATGTTGCTAACATTTATGACAGCAATTTTCAATTTACGACGTTTTCGTCTTTTGGCTTCTAGTCATTTTTTATTTATTTTTTTATTTCACCTTTATTTAACCAGGTAGGCTAGTTGAGAACAAGTTCTCATTTGCAACTGCGACCTGGCCAAGATAAGGCATAGCAGTGTGAACAGACAACACAGAGTTACACATGGAGTAAACAATTAACAAGTCAATAACACAGTAGAAAAAAGGGGAGTCTATATATACATTGTGTGCAAAAGGCATGAGAAGGTAGGCAAATAATTACAATTATGCAGATGTAAAGGTAGAGATATTGGTGAAATCTATGCAGCCTACTCAGTCACTTTTATAGATACTGTTTACAGGCCTCCTGGGCCATATACAGAATTCCTCACTGAGTTCCCTGAATTTGGATATCGTAGTCATGCCAGATAATATTTTTATTTTATTTAGACTCAGTGGGTTTTGTCCAACATGTCTCGGGACCTACGCATTGCCACAATCATACCCTGGTTCTAGTTTTGTCCCGTGGAATAGATATTGTGGATCTAAATGTTTTTCTTCATAATACTGGAATATTGGACCACCATTTTATTACGTTTTCAATCGCAACAAATAATTAGCTCAGACCCCAACCAAGGATATCAAAAGCCGCGCTATAAATTCTGTGACAACCTAAAGATTCCTTGATGCCCTTCCAGACTTCCCTTTCACACTGGAGTACAAAAACATGTTAACCACCTAACCAAGCAGCTAAACTTAACCTTGCGTAATACCATAGATGCAGTCGCACCGCTAAAAATAAAACATATTTGTCACAAGAAACTATCTTCCTGGCATAAAGAAATTACCAGAGCCCTGAAGGAATGGAAATGGCGCCCCACCAAATTGGAAGTCTTCCGATTAGCTTGGAAAGACAGTACCATGCAATATTGAAAAGCCCTCATTGCTGCTAGATCAGCCTACTTTCCCACCCTGATTGAGGAGAAGAAAAAATATCCTACATTTATTTTTGATACTAAAAAGCAGCATTCCCCAAGTGAGGATGGCCTTCACTTCAGCAGTGATGAATTCATGAACTTCTTCAATGAAAATATCATGATCATTAGAAAGCAAATTAAAGACTATGCGTATTTATTTCTACAAAACTCAGTTGTCCTGAGTCTGCACAGAACTCCCAGGATCTCGGATCAATGGAGAAGTTTTTTAATCCTGTATCTCTAGACACAATAATAGTCATCGCCTCTAAATCTTCCAGCTCTAAACTACTGTAAGAGCTACTTCCTGTGCTTGGCCGTCCTATGTTGAACATAATAAACGGCTACCTATACTCTGGATGTGTACCAAACACACTAAAAGTGGCAGTAATAAAGCCGCTCCTTAAAAAGCCTTGAGAGAGATAAAAAAAAAAACTATCTGCCAATATCGAATCTCCCATTCCTCTGAAATTGTCTGTCCTCGTGCTCCTAGACATTTGTGCCGCTTTTGACACCATCGATCACCACATTCTTTTGGAGAGATTGGAAAGCGTAAGTGGTTTACACAGACGTTTATGTGTGGTTTAGATCTTATCTGTCGAAAATATATAATTCTGTCTCTGTGGATGGTTTATCCTCTGAAAAATCCAAATTAAGTTTGGGTGTTCCTCAAGGTCTGTTTTAGGACCACTATTTTTTTCACAATAGATTCTACCTCTTTTGGATGTAATTCGGAAACACAATGTCAACTTTCACTGCTATGCAGACAACACAGCTGTACATTTTGATGAAACATGGTGAAGCCCCAAAACTGCCTACCCTGGAAGCCTGTGTTTCAGACATAAGGAAGTGAATGGTGGCAAATGTTTTACTTATAAACTCTGACAAAAGAGAGATGCTTGTTCTAGGTCCTAAGAAACAAAGAGACCTTCCGTTGAATCTGACAGTTAATCTTGATGGTTGTACAGTTGTCTCAAATAAAACCTAACCTACAAAGCATTACATGGACTTGCTCCTACCTATCTCTCAGATTTGGTCCTGCCGTACATACCTACACGGTCACAAGACGCAGGTCTCCTCATTGTTCCTAGTGTTTTTAAGTAAGCAGCTAGCGAGGGCTTTCCCCTATAGAACTAAATTTTTATGGAATGGTCTGCCGATCCATGTGAGAGATGCAGAATCGGTCTTGACCTTTAAGTCTTTACTGAAGACTCATCTCTTCAGTAGGCCCTATGATTAAGTGTATTCTGGCAGAGGGGTGCGACGGTGAACGGCAAGGCTCTGGAGTGACGAACCACCCATGCTGTCTCTGACTAGCTGGCTCCCCTCTCTCCACCGGGTTTCTCTGACTCTGTCCTTATTATGGGGGCTGAGCTACTGGCTTGTTAGTGCTCTCCCATCCCGTCCCTAGGAGGGGTGCATCATGTCGTGCCAGGCTTTATTCCCGCTATACTCGACTTGAGTGGGTTGAGTGATTGATGTGATCTTCCTGTCCGGTTTTGCACCCCCTCGGGATTGTGCGGTAGGGGAGATCCACCTTGTCTCAGGGTAGTATGTTGGTGGTCTGTTGATATCCCTGTGGTGGTGTGGGGGCTGTGCTTTGGCAAAATAGGTGGGGTTATATCCTGCCTAGTTGACCCTGTTCGGGGGTATCGTTGGACGGGGCCACAGTGTCCCCCGACCACCCCCTGTGTCAGTCTCCGATATCTATGCCGCAATAGTCTATGTGCCGGGGGGCTAGGGTCAGTCTGTCCTATTTGGTGTAATTATCATGTCTTATCTGATGTCCTGTGTCATCTTAAGTATGCGCCCTCTAATTCTCCAATCTCTCACTTGCTCTCTCTCTCCCCTCCAGGAGGACCTGAGCCCTTGAACCATGACTCAGGACTACTTGGCCTGACAACTCTTGGCTGTTTTCCCTCCCAAGTCCACCTGGTCATGCTACTGCTCAATTATTGCTGATCTGCCTGCGGCTATGGAATCCTGACCCGTTCACTGGACATGCTCCCTCGCACTCTCTCTCCATCCCCTTCTCTCTATACCACACCTGCTGTTTCAACCTCTGAATGCTCAGTTATGAAAAGCAAACTGACATTTACCCCTGAGGTGCTGACCTGTTGCAACCTCTATAAACACTGTGATTATTATTTGACTCTGTTGGTCATCTATGAACGTTTGAGCATCTTGAAGAACGATCTGGCCTTAATGGCCATGTACTCTTATAATCTCCACCCGGCACGGCCAGTAGAGGACTGACCACCCCTCAGAGCCTGATTCCTCTCTAGGTTTCTTCATAGGTTCCAGTCTTTATAAGGAGTTTTTCCTAGCTACCGTGCTTTTACATCTGCATTGCTTTCTGTTTGGGGTTTTAGCCTGGGTTTCTGTAAAAGGGTCTAGTCTGCTATTTAAGAAATACATTGTGAAGGATTTGTGACAAGCTACAGGCAGGCAGGAGTGGTCAGCATTTCAACAGCACATCAAAAACAGCACTTTAACGACATGCCTATACATTTTTCATTAAGGCTGTTTAAAATAATTACTTAGAATGAAATATCAATGAAACAAAAAAATCCTAATTGGGCTACACTGTCATTCTACAGTGCCTTTGAATTGACTTTTAGAAACATGAGTTTGGCACGTCTTTGGTTTGAGGATCATGTGGTGAGCTATGCATGTCTATTTTGTAACAGGAATGTAACGGAATAAAATAGAATGAATTAGAAAATGATAGTTTCACAATTGAAAAAAGTTGCAAGTGCATATAGGCCTATGATCTGCGGCTACTGTGTTAAAAAACAAATGCATTTTCTCTAATTCATTGATGATCAGATACTCAGTCATAACTGGTTCGGTTGTTCTACATGTTTACAGTTGATAGACAACTTTAGCACTGTTCCAAACTGAAGACGATCCTATTTTTTTAACAATAGCGTATAGAAATCAAAATGTCTCCTGTGCTGCAGCATGCGCTCATTCGTTGTCATGCACTGTTGAGGTATTAGACGAAATTCTGCTTCTGAGTTGATAAAAGGCTATTTTTTTCTCAGAACTGCAAATAAGATGATAGATTCATGCAGCGCTTTTATTATAAAGCAGAGCTTTTCACCACTACCCTTGTCCACAGTGGTCTGCGAATCCACAACCTTCTGGCCCACCGCCCTTGCTACTTAGCCATGTAATGCTTACGAAACGGTTTCATGTAATGCTTACAGTTTCTAAAACTGCATATCTAAGGCTCTTGTCTGTCCTACGAGTGAGGGTAAACATTAGGCATGTTGTCTGCTATCCACTTTGTTTGAATTATTTTTTGGGGTATAGGGGAAGGTCACTAGTGTTTTTTCAAGTGTGCAATATTTTTTACTGAAGGGAGGGCCATCAATTTTATAATTTTATCATCATTATAAATAAAGTACAGTCCCTAATACAACAATAACAGAAATCATGCTCATTTGGACACATTCCACAGTATCTATCTTTAAATGTGTTTCTGATTTAATATGAGCCTCAAATGGCAACCTACTCCCTATGGGCTCTGGTCAAAAGTAGTGCATGAATTGGGAATAAAGAGCCATTTGGGACTCTGTAGGTACATCTAATGAACTCCTCCAAAATAAAAGCCACTCATGATCATATCTGGGTGAACCGTTTCCCAAGGTAGACAAGAACACATGCTGACCATTACAAAGCCACAAGTACATCGACTTTATGCATTCATTTCGATTCCCTCAAAATCCTTTTCTATCTAAATGAAAAAGACAGAGGAATAATGAGACTTATTTCGGTAACACTTTACAATAAAGGTACCTTAATTTAAAGCGTCACCCTTAGTTCAAACAGAGATATTGGCCTACTGCATGAAACATTTAGCAGCACTTGAAGCAGCTCCTGGTGAAGTGTGATATTGTCTAATGAACACTTTCATAGGGCTTTATGAGACTGTATACTACTCTATGGCGGTTATCATACAGTAGGTCGGGCACAGGTTTTCATTCCAAAATGCAAATTTACCAGTCCCTGATTATTATCTACATGACGGTAACTTTACTCAAAGCACCTTGTAAAGTGTTATAATGCTTTAAAAACCTTAATAGAATCTCATAGATGCAGTCATTGAGCATTGTGAAACTTGACAATCAAGTAATAAGGCATGAGAGAGATATTCATAATATATAACAGTCTCTGGTACCTAATTGCTTTATTGTAGTTTCATAATGCTCCATGACTTCTATAAGGTGCTATGAACGCTTATAACGCAATATAACAGTTCAGAACTCTTCATAAGAAGGAACGTCAAGTGTTACCTAAACTACTATCCGTGGTCTGACCTAAATAACGTTCATCCTATAATTTAGCTATATTTTATTTTCATATCACACGTAATCATTTTAATTTAAAGCACTTCTTTAAGCAAACTAGTAAGTGAGAACAGAGGAGGCTGCTGCTCTGCTGTTGCAGTTTTTTTTCTTCCCTGGAAGCGTAAGTGATGGGAGGAGTAGACAAGAACTGGTCTTAGAACAGGTCTTATTAAGGCATACGAGGGCTGCTGTACTGAGTCAGAATCACAGGGGGGCTAGGGGAGGCTAGTGGAACCCCATAACAAATCAGGCACCCCACAATCGATATGGACATTGGGCACCATCATCGTGCAGAGCCCCAAGAGTCAATGTGTAATTCGAACCCTGCTAAGGAACAAGTTCCCAGACAGGTGCAGGGAGGCCTCAGCTGCAGAAGGAGGTAACGAACACCCACTTCCATAGTCTGTGGCATTGGGGGTCACACCCACTTCCCTAGTCTGTGGCATTGGGGGGTCACACCCACTTCCCTATTCTGTGGCATTGGGGGGTCACACCCACTTCCCTAGTCTGTGGCATTGGGGGGGGTCACACCCACTTCCCTAGTTTGTGGCATTGGGGGGTTACACCCACTTCCCTAGTCTGTGGCACTGGGGGTCTCACCCACTTCCCTAGTCTGTGGCATTGGGGGTCTCGCCCACTTCCCTAGTATGTGGCATTGGGGGGGGGGGGGGGGGGGGGGTCACACCCACTTCCCTAGTCTGTGGCATTGGGAGTCTCACCCACTTCCCTAGTCTGTGGCATTGGGGGTCTCACCCACTTCCCTAGTCTGTGGCATTGGGGGGTCACACCCATGGTCACACCCACTTCCCTAGTCTGTGGCATTGGGAGTCTCACCCACTTCCCTAGTCTGTGGCATTGGAGGTCACACCCACTTCCCTAGTCTGTGGCATTGGGGGTCTCACCGCTGCCTGGTGCTCTCTATTACTGGTTTTGTTCTTGGCCTTAACTGTGATTAGAAGCAGACCCCTCTTTGTTATCTTAAGCTGAGAGTTGAAACATAGTGTTTTTGCACAAACACGTTTGAGGTCGTGGAGTTACTCTGACATACAGTAGATAAAGGGGTGTGTGAAGTGCAGTGTGGATGTTCTGGTGGATAGATAGCCCTGATACACTAAGCTAGGCTATATTATCTGGTGGTTGTCTTGCTCTCAGAAGCATCTGACTTCCCCTTGGTGGGTGTGGATGTAGATGACAACGGGTAAAGTTTGCCTCGCCTCCTGGGCGTCCCAGGGGCTGAGGAATCATCGGTTTGAGGCGGTCTGGGTTTTAGCGGAAGTGCAGTCTGCGCCCGCACGGATATGAGCTGCCTCCGGACTTCTGTAACTGCAGCCCCCCGGCGTGGGCGCTGAGGGGAGGGGCTGTCGGTCCGGGAAGTGGAGTAGCAACAGGGGGAGGTGCTGAGGCTACGGGGGGAGGGGCATGCAGAGAGAGGGGTTCGGGAGATGACCCCACGCAGGGGGGTCTGGGGGGTGGATAATAAGAAGGAGGAGTTGGCCCCGGGTCCGGGTCGGGACTGCAGAGTCTGGGACCTCTGGTGCAGTGGAACATTTATTCTTGGGGTCCTAGTTTTGTGAGATTGATGCCTGAAACACAGAGATACAATACAGAGATAGTCATATATGTAGAATGATGCTTTGAATTCTGAATTATGTTCTAGAATTATGCTTAAAGATCATAATCTGGAGGTTTTCACATAGTATTATTATCCATTCAGAATATTATGCAAAGGGCTGGGTGAACAACAGAGTGGATAAAAGGCAGCCTTGGCGTGAGCCTCTAGAGATCGGGAATTGATAAGAACATGCGTTTCCTGTCAAATACGCTTTTAATTGAACCTACCTAGCATATATAGTTGAAAGTTGGGGTTTGTGGAGATTAGCGCTGGGGCCAGTTTGGGAGACAGCATGAAATGGTGTAACAGAGGATCCCTGTAGCTTAACAGGCATGACAGGACGGGGTATTCTGCTCCTTTGACGCCCCTCACTCCTCTCCCCCCAAATTCCACTCTCCTTCCTGGGCAGATAGTTGTCCTCATCATGGGTGTCTTCCTCTGACTGGATCTCTGCTGGAACTTTACAGCCATCATCCGCAGAGGACGCAGAGGAAACAGAAGCCAGTCTTAGCATGCGACCTTGCCTCCTTTCCATGACCAGCCGGGCTAGGTGAGGTCGCTTGGCCCTCTGACGAGACTTGAATGACTGGGACGCCGCCGACTGGTCCTGGTCCGAGCTGGTGTCCTCCTCAGACCGGGAGAGAACCGGGATTCGGCTCATTTTCCGAGGCCTGGTCTGTTTGCTGCCCTCTGCCAATTTTTCTGGATCACCAGGGTCCTTGGGTTCCTCCTGTGGAGAAGCCTCATTGTTTTGTTCGAGATGGATCTGGCTCTCCTTCTCTGCTAACATCTCGTCTTGGGCAGGCTCCATCTCAGGCAAAACGACAATAGGGGTGTCCTCTGTTTCAGAGTCTAACTTGGTTTCTATTGAAATGGCCAGGATATCCTGGGCTTCAGGTTCTTCTGGGGCACCAAGAATGGGAGAGGAGAGGTTTGACTGGATCGTTGGCTGGGCTTCGTCCCCAAGTTCTGGCTCTTCTTCCATCTCTTTTTCTGGGAGGATTAACTCCTCAAACTCTTTCTTTGCAACATCCTTTTCCTCCTCCTTAGCCCTGTTGTCTCTCTCTGGGGAACCTGGGATTTCTCTCTCGGGATCTTCCTCCTTGGACCTACTCTCTCTCTTCTCCTCTTCCTCCTCCTCAAACCTGCTCACTTCGTCCCCGTCTTTCTCAAAGACGTTGCTTTCTGATCCACTCTCCCTCCTCTGTACATCGTATGTCTTTTGGAACTCCCCTTCAGATCCACTCTCCCTCCCCTCTTCACTGTCTCTGTTTGGAACCTTGCCCTCAGATCCACTCTCCCTCCCCTCTTCACTGTCTCTGTTTGGAACCTTGCCCTCAGATCCACTCTCCCTCCCCTCTTCACTGTCTCTGTTTGGAACCTCGCCCTCAGATCCACTTTCCCTCTCCTTCTCAAAGTCTGAACGGTCCACATCGGATCTGCTCTCCCTGCTCCTCTCTTTCTCTCCATCCAAGACATCCTGCTCTTTCTCTTCCTCCGAGTGGTTCTCCTGTTCGTCTGTGGGCTCCTCAACCAGCCCAGGGAGCAGCAGCCTGAGCTGCAGAGTCCCTGAGGAGCTCATCACATTATGGTGGGTAGTCTCAGCAATATGTACGAATGTCCGCTCTACTTTGGTGAAAGGAGGGGAGGTGCTGGTGGGGGTAACAACATTGGGCGCCACATTGACCAGGATGGCGGAGATGGCCGTCGAAGGCGGTTTGGGCTCGGACTTCAACTGCGAGAATAAAGTACATGGCTCAGACACGTCCAGCAGGCTTCCCAGAGGTCCCAGAGCTCTCTCGCACTGGGGTGTGATGGCTGCCAGCGTCCCCTGGTGACTCCCGGCATCGTCCGGGGGCAGATCACCCACCACGGCAAGGGACCTCCTCACGTCTCCAGGGGAGAAGAGCACCAGGGTCTTGGAGCCTTCCTCCAGCTCCAGGTCCGGATCACCACCAAACCCCACTCCCGAAGAGGCCCGGCGAGGGTATTCCCGAGGAGGCTCGTCTGCAAGGAGAGTAGAGGGAGCTCCATCATCACCCTCTTGGCTGTGCTCGCTGCTCTTGGGGCTCCCATCACCGCTGTACACTGCCCCAGCCCCAGCCCCAGCCACGACCTCAGCGGCATCCACATTCCCATCCTGATCCTGCTCAACACATGTTCTGGAATCAACCTCAAAGGAGGTTTGGAGTGGTGGAAGGGTGGCGGCGCCGGTGAGCATGGCAGAGAGGAAGTCCACCCGTCGAAAGCGATGCTGGGCCAGCGTGGGTAGTTTAGGCCTCTCTCTCTCTACACCCTGGAAGTTGAGGTTCTCCCCACTGCCACCCTGGTATGGGCTGATCTGCTCCAGGTCCTGCAGCACATCACAAAGAGAGGCTGTAGTACACAAGTATCAAAGAGAAGGAAATACTTTCCCTGAACCCCATACTCTTAGAAAAAAAGGTGTTATTGTGTTATTCAGCTGTCCCCATGGGATAATCCCTTGGAGAACCCTTTTTGCTTCCAGGTAGAGCCCTTTTCACAGTGGGTTCTACATGGAACCAAAAAGGGTTCTATCTGGAACCAAAATGAGCTCTCCTATGGGGACAGCTGAAGAACCCTTTTGGAACCCTTTTTTCTAAGAGTGTAGGACATAATAATGAAATATCAGATGTATTATCTAACAATGAGTTAATGAAATGAAAAGGACAAACATACGAAGAACACCCTCACAAAGACTTCAGTACACATCAATACACACAGACACCTGCAAACTGTTGCAGAGCAGAACCAGTGTATGGCCTTAAAAACATGAATATATCAGAAAACTTTGGATACGTTTAAAAATGACTACCATAGCATCAAACCATTTTCCATTAGCCATTACTGAATAAACGCAAAAGGCAGCAAAGGCTAAATGAAGTACTTCCCAAATCCTTTAATCATATTTTGGTTGTATACAAGCGTCTGAGAAATGTCTAGTATAGTTGACATACATGGATGAAAAAAGGCACAGAAAGTCCATAGCACAGCATGATACATATAATACTGTATATATGTACATGTTATGTTCTCTGTTTTCTTTTAAATTGCTCAACCCAGGTGTGATTTCATGTGTAGCCATGGTTACAAACAGTGCATTGGCAAATATATGTACAGCTGTGATCACACGACGAGATGACATCAAAGTGATGAAGCGTTGTCGATCAATGTACTAATATCCATTTTTTGTGTGTTTCTTTCAAAAATGGCTGGATATACATGCTTTTAAATACATAATGTTATACATAACTCTACAGGGTTATTGTGATACAAAAACAAATGCTTCTAATATATTCACAAAAAGAGAATAGTGACTGTACTGTCCTCTACCGAGAGACACTCACGGATCACGATGTTGTTCAAATAATGGTTGACATATTTTACATTCGCTCCAAAGTGTTAAAAAACTATGATTGCCACTGTATTATCTTACATATTCCCATTCCAACCCACATCCCACATACATTATTTGCAATGAACAGGAGAACAGTTCCGTTTTTCCAGTACTGCGAGTCATTAGACAGCCTTTGAAGAATTTGAGTCGAGAAGGACTTTTATACAAGAGTCTCTTCTTTCACTGAACAGATGTAGGATCTTCATTTGAGCACTCTTTTGATGCTGAGAATTTTCCAGCACGGCGGGAAATGCAAACTTGTAGTGCATTTGAGTTGTGTTTGTCGATTCCACTTGATTTGGATGGTATGAACCATACAAAAATGTCAAATCATTATAATCCAGATAATAATTCACATTTCCTGGTGCTGAAGGATTATTTTCCTTCTGTAGCAAACTGGATCAAATTAAGATCCTACATCTGTATCACTCACAGACCCATTTGTATTTTTTTATTTCTCCTTTATTTAACCAGGTAGGCCAGTTGAGAACACCTTTATTTAACCAGGTAGGCCAGTTGAGAACACCTTTATTTAACCAGGTAGGCCAGTTGAGAACAAGTTCTCATTTGCAACTGCGACCTGGCCAAGATTGGGACACTGGGCAATAAATAAGTGACTCAGAAACCAGACAATGTTTTTCCTCTTGCCGTCTGTCTTTCCACAAGCACAAATAAGTCACCAAGATCTACATGCAATCAGGACAGTACACACAGGACTGGAGCAACATTACACAGGCTACTAAGCAGCATCATTACAGTATATGATTGCATGCCATTTTACATGAGAATGTCTTGAGAATGTGTAGGAAAACTCCCAAAACCCACTTCAACATTACCAGACAAACTAAATGTTTTTAACAAATGTTTTAAACAGATGCCTACCAACCCTACTTAGGTATTCACTGATCCGTGGGTGTACTTTTCTGGTTAAGAAATAAACCAAAGTGCAGCAGATAAACTGTAGACCTGTGTAAACAAGGACCTATCACATCAGACTTTACTAGTTCAAGCGAAGTGGCGTCCGATATTATTTATTGTACGAACTGAACTGATAGGGCCCATATTCACAAAGCATCTCAAGAGAAGGAGTGCTAATCTAGCATACATTTTTCCTTTTAGATCATAGTGAATTAGATTACATGGACAGGGGATACCTGATCTTAGATCAGCACTGCTACCCTAAGATGCTCGACATAGAGCCTCAGAACTAAGCTTCATCAGAGGGTGATGAATACATTCAGTGAATGTCATTATTGGATCACTGAAAACAGTGAAATGGATGGAAGACCAACTGGGCAACTGTATTATAATCCCCCCCCCCCCCCCCATTATACAATCTAGACATGGCCTCAATTCAATTAAACCTGCATTGTGGTGTTAAAGCAGTATAGCTCTTCTTTTCCCATGGTCAAATGAAATGAATTGATAGAGTGGTGTTGGGTCAAATCCATAGAATTAGGAATCAGAATGGATCATAACAGGAGTGGTGTGATGGAAAACATCCAATCATGTTGATTTGATCAACATTGGTGTCATATTGGCTTAGATGTGATGGTAGGAAGATTTGAATTTCACATTGACATAAATCAATGCCTACTAATAATTAAATAGTGTCTCTATGATTAAATCCTGGATTTAACCATGGCCCAAAGCGAGCAGCTCCGGCACCATATAGGCCTACTCCCCCTTGCGGCAGGGATCCCGGTTCAAACCCCAAATGAGCCCTGCTGCTCCTATCCTGTCATTAAATAATTATTATGGAAAGGAGTTTGGAAATTCTCCTTTGTAAAAAAATAAAAAGCACTAGTACTAGGTAGAGAGGTAAGTTTGTAAACAAAGGCACTGCGTAAACATTACTAGGCCAGGTTTAATTGAATTTCAGCCTAAGTCCCCTCCTTTTAAAACAATTACAGTAGTTAGAAACACATCTTGACAATATGGATATTTCACAAATCTATAGTTAAGACTGGTGCATCAAAATGAAGGTGTGTTCTTAACAAGAGCCGTGTCCTCTGTCCAGACTGAAAGGCAAGATTAATTAAATTATTCACAACAGTAAACGAGATACAATTATGGAAAATAAATCATTATTGCTGGTAACACTGGTAATACTGTCACAACTGAAACTGAATACAATATGATAGACATGTTATAAACGTGTATATACATCTTATAAACATTTATATGCAGTAAGAAAGCAGCATTCCACTGCAATGAGGGAAACTATTGCCTATCAATCTACTGTTTATCAATCTACTGCTTATTAATCTATTGCATATCAATCTATTGCCTGTCAATCTACTGCCTATCAATCTACTTCCTATCAATCTACTTCCTATCAATCTACTTCCTATCAATCTACTTCCTATCAATCTACTGTTTATCAATCTACTGCTTATTAATCTATTGCATATCAATCTATTGCCTATCAATCTACTGTTTATTAATCTATTGCATATCAATCTATTGCCTGTCAATCTATTGCCTATCAATCTACTGCTTATTAATCTATTGCATATCAATCTATTGCCTGTCAATCTACTGCCTATCAATCTACTTCCTATCAATCTACTTCCTATCAATCTACTTCCTATCAATCTACTGTTTATCAATCTACTGCTTATTAATCTATTGCATATCAATCTATTGCCTATCAATCTACTGTTTATCAATCTACTGCCTATCAATCTACTTCCTATCAATCTACTTCCTATCAATCTACTTCCTATCAATCTACTGTTTATCAATCTACTGCTTATTAATCTATTGCATATCAATCTACTGCCTATCAATCTACTGCCTATCAATCTACTGCCTATCAATCTATTGCCTATCAATCTACTGCCTATCAATCTACTTCCTATCAATCTACTTCCTATCAATCTACTGCCTATCAATCTATTGCCTATCAATCTACTGCCTATCAATCTACTTCCTATCAATCTACTTCCTATCAATCTACTGCCTATCAATCTACTGTTTATCAATCTACTTCCTATCAATCTACTGCCTATCAATCTATTGCATATCAATCTATTGCATATCAATCTACTGCCTATCAATCTACTGCCTATCAATCTACTGCCTATCAATCTATTGCCTATCAATCTACTGCCTATCAATCTACTTCCTATCAATCTACTTCCTATCAATCTACTGCCTATCAATCTATTGCCTATCAATCTACTGCCTATCAATCTACTTCCTATCAATCTACTTCCTATCAATCTACTGCCTATCAATCTACTGTTTATCAATCTACTTCCTATCAATCTACTGCCTATCAATCTACTTCCTATCAATCTACTTCCTATCAATCTACTGCCTATCAATCTACTTCCTATCAATCTACTTCCTATCAATCTACTTCCTATCAATCTACTGTTTATCAATCTACTGCTTATTAATCTATTGCATATCAATCTACTGCCTATCAATCTACTGCCTATCAATCTACTGCCTATCAATCTATTGCCTATCAATCTACTGCCTATCAATCTACTTCCTATCAATCTACTTCCTATCAATCTACTGCCTATCAATCTACTGCTTATTAATCTATTGCATATCAATCTACTTCCTATCAATCTACTGTTTATCAATCTACTGCTTATTAATCTATTGCATATCAATCTACTTCCTATCAATCTACTGCCTATCAATCTACTTCCTATCAATCTACTGCCTATCAATCTACTGCCTATCAATCTACTGCCTATCAATCTACTGCCTATCAATCTACTGCCTATCAATCTATTTCCTATCAATCTACTTCCTATCAATCTACTGCCTATCAATCTACTGCCTATCAATCTACTGCCTATCAATCTATTTCCTATCAATCTACTTCCTATCAATCTACTGCCTATCAATCTACTGCCTATCAATCTACTGCCTATCAATCTATTTCCTATCAATCTACTTCCTATCAATCTACTGCCTATCAATCTACTGCCTATCAATCTACTGCCTATCAATCTATTTCCTATCAATCTACTTCCTATCAATCTACTGCCTATCAATCTACTGCCTATCAATCTACTGCCTATCAATCTACTGCCTATCAATCTATTTCCTATCAATCTACTTCCTATCAATCTACTGCCTATCAATCTACTGCCTGTCAATCTACTGCCTATCAATCTACTGCCTATCAATCTACTGCCTATCAATCTACTGCCTATCAATCTACTGTTTATCAATCTACTGCCTATCAATCTACTTCCTATCAATCTACTTCCTATCAATCTACTGCCTATCAATCTACTGCCTATCAATCTACTGCCTATCAATCTACTGCCTATCAATCTACTGCCTATCAATCTACTGTTTATCAATCTACTGCCTATCAATCTACTGCCTATCAATCTACTGCCTATCAATCTACTGCCTATCAATCTACTGCCTATCAATCTACTGCCTATCAATCTACTGCCTATCAATCTACTGCCTATCAATCTATTTCCTATCAATCTACTTCCTATCAATCTACTGCCTATCAATCTACTGCCTATCAATCTATTTCCTATCAATCTACTGCCTATCAATCTACTGCCTATCAATCTATTGCCTATCAATATATTGCCTATCAATCTACTGCCTATCAATCTATTGCCTATACTGATCCATGACAGTAATCATGTCTCTCTGTTCATCTCAACATCCTGGCACATTGACTGTGATAAAGCAGCATCTCCAATGACCATTCAACATTTTGCTATGCTTTATTTGAAATAACAAAAACAAACGGATTTTGGCTTTAAACTAGATCAAACAGGAACAACATGTGAATGAAGATGGCAATAGTGGTGGTGGTGATGATCTACACACACGCATGCCTGCACAAGTCCTAAAGCACTTCTAAGCATGTGCAGATGAATGCCCGGGCAGAGCAGAAATGACACAAAGCCCAGACTCTTTGCCTAAAAGTCTACCTCTCAGAAAGATACAGTACTCAGTGCTTGAATAAAAACAGCATCTTTCAAAAAACGAGTGTCAGTGTACAATAAAGTGGTGTGTACAGTGTCTGGAACATGTGGTTCTCTCTCCCCCTCCTGGTTCTCCTTCTCTGTCTCTCCACGGAGCTGTATGCCTCGTGGGGTGGCCTGGTTCGGCTCGGATATCCAGGGACCTTGCCTGCACTTCCTCAAGAATGACAAAATGCAATCCTACTATTCCTGGCCCACGGTCCCACAAACCCACAGGCACACGTGGAGCACAGGGTACAGGCTGGGCCGGGGGGCCTCAGTTTACTGCACAATAAAAAAAACATTTTGTAATATTCCCTTTTTTAAAACCTTCTAACCCCCCTAGATGTAGCCAGGGCGGTGTTGTTTTCTGTGAGGAGGAGGAGGGATATTGTTGTTGTGGTTCGTGAAAAGGCTCTGCATGTGGTTACACAGAATGTCAGATACAACCCCTACTGGGCTTATTTATTCGATCACGTCTTGTTCATTAGTTTAGCCAGCATCTGTTGTATCTGGAGTCGGGACAGGTTGAGGACGGAGTGTCGTGGTCGCGACCCCCCGGGGCTGCCGGGTACCAGGGGCATGTGGCGCCGCGAGGGGAGACGGGCTGGGCTGCTCTCGGCAGAGCGGCTTCTCTGGATCAACGCCCCAGCTTCCAAGTTACCATGGGGATACTGCTCCGTCTCCAGGGTAGAGGACGAGAACACGTACGACGCCAATCTTCTCAATTGGTTGGGCCTCGGGAAAGAGTGGTGCGGGTGGTGGGGGTGGGGCCTATCCTCCTCCAACTGAAAAAGACCAATAAGAGTGGAGGAGAAAGGCATCAGGTGGGGGTGTGGCCAAGAATACTCCGTCTCTTCTCTATCTCTGCTGTCATGGGAATGTCTGTGTGTCTGTCTGGGTCTCTGTGCGTCTGGGTCTCTGTGCGCCTGGGTCTCTGTGCGCCTGGGTCTCTGTGCGCCTGGGTCTCTGTGCGCCTGGGTCTCTGTGCGCCTGGGTCTCTGTTTGTATGTGCGTCTGGGTCTCTGTTTGTATGTGTGTCTGGGTCTCTGTTTGTATGCGCGTCTTGGTCTTTGTTTGTATGCGCGTCTGGGTCTTTGTTTGTATGCGCGTCTGGGTCTTTGTTTGTATGCGCGTCTGGGTCTTTGTTTGTATGCGCGTCTGGGTCTTTGTTTGTATGCGCGTCTGGGTCTTTGTTTGTATGCGCGTCTGGGTCTTTGTTTGTATGCGCGTCTGGGTCTTTGTTTGTATGCACGTCTGGGTCTCTGTTTGTATGCGCGTCTGGGTCTCTGTGTGTCTGGGTCTCTGTTTGTATGCGCGTCTGGGTCTCTGTGTGTCTGGGTCTCTGTTTGTATGCGCGTCTGGGTCTTTGTTTGTATGCGCGTCTGGGTCTCTGTTTGTATGCGCGTCTGGGTCTCTGTGTGTCTGGGTCTCTGTCTGTATGCGCGTCTGGGTCTCTGTTTGTATGTGCGTCTGGGTCTCTGTGTGTCTGGGTCTCTGTTTGTATGCGCGTTTGGGTCTCTGTTTGTTTGTGCGTCTGGGTCTCTGTGTGTCTGGGTCTCTGTTTGTATGCACGTCTGGGTCTCTGTTTGTATGTGCGTCTGGGTCTCTGTTTGTATGTGTGTCTGGGTCTCTGTTTGTATGCGCGTCTGGGTCTTTGTATGCGCGTCTGGGTCTCTGTGTGTCTGGGTCTTTGTTTGTATGCGCGTCTGGGTCTCTGTTTGTATGCGCGTCTGGGTCTTTGTTTGTATGCGCGTCTGGGTCTTTGTTTGTATGCGCGTCTGGGTCTTTGTTTGTATGCGCGTCTGGGTCTTTGTTTGTATGCGCGTCTGGGTCTTTGTTTGTATGCGCGTCTGGGTCTTTGTTTGTATGCGCGTCTGGGTCTTTGTTTGTATGCGCGTCTGGGTCTTTGTTTGTATGCACGTCTGGGTCTCTGTTTGTATGCGCGTCTGGGTCTCTGTGTGTCTGGGTCTCTGTTTGTATGCGCGTCTGGGTCTCTGTGTGTCTGGGTCTCTGTTTGTATGCGCGTCTGGGTCTTTGTTTGTATGCGCGTCTGGGTCTCTGTTTGTATGCGCGTCTGGGTCTCTGTGTGTCTGGGTCTCTGTCTGTATGCGCGTCTGGGTCTCTGTTTGTATGTGCGTCTGGGTCTCTGTGTGTCTGGGTCTCTGTTTGTATGCGCGTTTGGGTCTCTGTTTGTTTGTGCGTCTGGGTCTCTGTGTGTCTGGGTCTCTGTTTGTATGCACGTCTGGGTCTCTGTTTGTATGTGCGTCTGGGTCTCTGTTTGTATGTGTGTCTGGGTCTCTGTTTGTATGCGCGTCTGGGTCTTTGTATGCGCGTCTGGGTCTCTGTGTGTCTGGGTCTTTGTTTGTATGCGCGTCTGGGTCTCTGTTTGTATGCGCGTCTGGGTCTTTGTTTGTATGCGCGTCTGGGTCTCTGTGTGTCTGGGTCTCTGTATGCGCGTCTGGGTCTCTGTGTGTCTGGGTCTCTGTTTGTATGCGCGTCTGGGTATCTGTGTGTCTGTGTCTCTGTGTGTATGCGCGTCTGGGTCTCTGTTTGTACGCGCGTCTGGGTCTCTGTGTGTCTGGGTCTCTGTTTGTATGCGCGTCTGGGTCTCTGTGTGTCTGGGTCTCTGTTTGTATGCGCGTCTGGGTCTCTGTGTGTCTGGGTCTCTGTGTGTATGCGCGTCTGGGTCTCTGTTTGTATGCGCGTCTGGGTGTCTGTTTGTATGCGCGTCTGGGTGTCTGTGCGTCTGGGTCTCTGTGTTTCTGGGTCTCTGTGTGTCTGGGTCTCTGTGTGTCTGGGTCTCTGTGTGTCTGGGTCTCTGTGTGTATGCACGTCTGGGTCTCTGTGTGTCTGGGTCTCTGTGTGTATGCGCGTCTGGGTCTCTGTTTGTATGCGCGTCTGGGTCTCTGTTTGTATGCGCGTCTGGGTCTCTGTGCATCTGGGTCTCTGTTTGTATGTGCGTCTGGGTCTCTGTTTGTATGCGCGTCTGGGTCTCTGTTTGCATGCATGTCTGGGTCTCTGTGTGTCTGGGTCTCTGTGTGTATGCGTGTCTTGGTCTCTGTTTGTATGAGTGTCTGGGTCTCTGTTTGTATGTGCGTCTGGGTCTCTGTGTGTCTGGGTCTCTGTGGGTCTCTGTGCGTCTGGGACCTCTGTGCGTCTGGGACCTCTGTGCGTCTGGGACCTCAGTGCGTCTGGGTCTATGTTTGCAAGGGTGTCTGGGTCTCTGTGTGTCTGGGTCTCTGTGTGTATGCGTGTCTGGGTTTCTGTTTGTATGTGCGTCTGGGTCTCTATTTGTATGTGCGTCTGGGTCTCTGTGTGGCTGGGTCTCTGTGTGTATGAGTGTCTGGGTCTCTGTGTGTATGCGTGTCTGGGTCTCTGTGTGTATGCGTGTCTGGGTCTCTGTGTGTATGCGTGTCTGGGTCTCTGTTTGTATGAGTGTCTGGGTCTCTGTTTGTATGTGCTTCTCGGTCTCTGTGTGTATGTGCGTCTGGGTCTCTGTGTGTCTGGGTCTCTGTTTGTATGAGTGTCTGGATCTCTGTTTGTATGAGTGTATGGGTCTCTGTGTGTCTGGGTCTCTGTGTGTCTGGGTCTCTGTGCGTCTGGGTCTCTGTGCGTCTGGGTCTCTGTGCGTCTGTGCGTCTGGGTCTCTGTTCGTATGTGCGTCTGGGTCTCTGTTCGTATGTGCGTCTGGGTCTCTGTTCGTATGTGCGTCTGGGTCTCTGTTCGTATGTGCGTCTGGGTCTCTGTTCGTATGTGCGTCTGGGTCTCTGTTCGTATGTGCGTCTGGGTCTCTGTTCGTATGTGCGTCTGGGTCTCTGTTCGTATGTGCGTCTGGGTCTCTGTTCGTATGTGCGTCTGGGTCTCTGTTCGTATGTGCGTCTGGGTCTCTGTTCGTATGTGCGTCTGGGTCTCTGTTCGTATGTGCGTCTGGGTCTCTGTTCGTATGTGCGTCTGGGTCTCTGTTCGTAGGTGCGTCTGGGTCTCTGTTCGTAGGTGCGTCTGGGTCTCTGTGTGTCTGGGTCTCTGTGTGTCTGGGTCTCTGTGTGTCTGGGTCTCTGTTTGTATGTGTATCTGGGTCTCTGTTTGTATGTGTATCTGGGTCTCTGTTTGTATGTGTATCTGGGTCTCTGTGTGTCTGGGTCTCTGTGTGTCTGGGTCTCTGTTTGTATGTGTGTCTGGGTCTCTGTTTGTATGTGTGTCTGGGTCTCTGTTTGTATGTGTGTCTGGGTCTCTGTTTGTATGTGCGTCTGGGTCTCTGTTTGTATGTGCGTCTGGGTCTCTGTTTGTATGTGCGTCTGGGTCTCTGTATGTGCGTCTGGGTCTCTGTATGTGCGTCTGGGTGTTTGGGTCTCTGTGTATCTGGGTCTCTGTTTGTATGTGTATCTGGGTCTCTGTGTGTCTGGGTCTCTGTTCGTATGCGTGTCTGGGCCTCTGTTTGTATGCGTGTCTGGGTCTCTGTGTGTATGTGTTTATGTGTGTCTGGGTCTCTGTGTGTATGTGTGTCTGGGTCTCTGTGTGTATGTGTGTCTGGGTCTCTGTGTGTATGTGTGTCTGGGTCTCTGTGTGTATGTGTGTCTGGGTCTCTGTGTGTATGTGTGTCTGGGTCTCTGTGTGTATGTGTGTCTGGGTCTCTGTGTGTATGTGTGTCTGGGTCTCTGTGTGTATGTGTGTCTGGGTCTCTGTGTGTATGTGTGTCTGGGTCTCTGTGTGTATGTGTGTCTGGGTCTCTGTTTGTATGTGTGTCTGGGTCTCTGTGTGTATGTGTGTCTGGGTCTCTGTTTGTATGTGTGTCTGGGTTTCTGCGCGTCTGTATGTCTGGGTCTCTGCGCGTCTGTATGTCTGGGTCTCTGCGCGTCTGTATGTCTGGGTCTCTGCGCGTCTGTATGTCTGGGTCTCTGCGCGTCTGTATGTCTGGGTCTCTGCGCGTCTGGAGTCTCTGTCTGTATGTGTGTCTGGGTCTCTGTCTGTATGTGTGTCTGTCTGTATGGGTGTCCGGGTCTCTGTGTGTTTGAGTCTCTGTTTGTATGTGTGTTTGAGTCTCTGTTTGTATGTGTGTCTGGGTCTCTGTCTGTATGTGTGTCTGTCTGTATGGGTGTCCGGGTCTCTGTGTGTCTGGGTCTCCGCACGTCTGGGTGTCCGCGTCTGGGTCTCTGCGTGTCTGGGTCTCCGCACGTCTGTGTGTCTGGGTCTCTGCGCGTCTGGGTCTCTGCGTGTCTGGGTCTCCGCGCGTCTGGGTCTCCGCGTCTCTGTGTGTCTGGGTCTCCGTGTGTCTGGGTCTCCGTGTGTCTGGGTCTCCGTGTGTCTGGGTCTCCGTGTGTCTGGGTCTCCGTGTGAGTGGGTCTCCGTGTGAGTGGGTCTCCGTGTGAGTGGGTCTCCGTATGTCTGGGTCTCCGTGTGTCTGGGTGCATGTTGCAGTGAGCCCACCACACACACGCACAGACAGCAGAAATATAAAGGGAGGGATCTCTTTTTTGTGAGGGATAAACGAGACCTGTGCACAATCGTTTGGGTGGGGTTTTATTTTGGATGGATGAAAAGGGATGTTGTTCGAGTGTTTCAGTTTTTGCCGACTGTCACTGGACATGGATATGCAGGTACAGGCCAATGTTATTTTGGCAAGATATTTAAATCGGGTTTCGAAGAGGCAGAGATAGACATGGCGCGGAGAGGGAGGAGAGACATATCACTGCTTGTGTTGTGGAACAGTTTTTGTGTACTGGAACAGTTTATCATCATGACCCATGACACTCCTACAGTACATGCTCCTTTGATTGACACATGTCAATCAGACACATATTTGCTATCAGAACATGCACTGACACCACAGCATCATCCTGCATCATCAGCACAACATGGTTGAAATGGCTGCTATCTTGAACAGGTCTCTAGCAAAATATATATTTGTATCAATGAGAAAATAATCATGTTTAAACCAAATAAAAACGAAAGGGAACACTTTATATGGATATTCTATCTGTAGATGCTCTACAGACTATCAGTTACATTTCAACTATCTACTAACTCTAACACCAGTGGTTTAAAGTACTTAAGTAAAAAATATTTTTTGGGGGGTATCTGTACTTTACTTGACAATTTATATTTTTGACAACTTTTACATTTTACTTCACTACATTCCTAAAGAAAACAATTTACTTTTAACACCATACATTTGACAACCTAAATGTACTGCTTAGCAGGACATGAAAATGGTCAAATTTAATTTATCAAGAAAACATCCCTGGTCATCCCTACTGCCTCTGGCCTGGCGGACTCACTAAACACGAATGCTTTGTTTGTAAATGATGTCTGAGTGGCTATGGCTACATTTTGAAAACAAGAAAATGGTGCCGTCTGCTTTGCTTAATATAAGGAATTTTAAATGATTTATACTTTTAGTTTTGATACTGAAGTATATTTTAGCAATTCCATTTACTTTTGATACTTAAGTATATTTAAAACAAAATACTTTTAGACTAACTCAAGTAGTATTTTACTGGCCGACTCACCTCTACTTGAGTAACTTTCTATTAAGATATCTGTACTTTTACTCAAGTATGACAATTGGGTACTTTTTCCACCACTGCCTAACCCTAGCTCTAAACCTGACCTTAACCCTTATCCTATCGCTAAACTTAACCCTTACCCTAACCCTAGCTCTAAACCTGACCTTAACCCTTATCCTATCACTAAACGTAACCCTTACCCTAACCCTAGCTCTAAACCTGACCTTAACCCTTATCCTATCACTAAACTTAACCCTTACCCTAACCCTTTCCCTAACCATAGCTCTAAACCTGACCTTAACCCTTATCCTATCGCTAAACTTAACCCTTACCCTAACCCTAGCTCTAAACCTGACCTTAACCCTTATCCTATCACTAAACTTAACCCTTACCCTAACCCTTTCCCTAACCCTAGCTCTAAACCTGACCTTAACCCTTATCCTATCACTAAACTTAACCCTTACCCTAACCCTAGCTCTAAACCTGACCTTAACCCTTATCCTATCACTAAACTTAACCCTTACCCTAACCCTTTCCCTAACCCTAGCTCTAAACCTGACCTTAACCCTTATCCTATCGCTAAACTTAACCCTTACCCTAACCCTTTCCCTAACCCTAGCTCTAAACCTGACCTTAACCCTTATCCTATCGCTAAACTTAACCCTTTCCCTAACCCTAGCTCTAAACCTGACCTCAACACTTATCCTATCGCTAAACTTAACCCTTACCCTAGCTCTAAACCTGACCTTAACCTTTATCCTATCGCTAAACTTAACCCTTACCCTAACCCTATCTCTAAACCTGACCTTAACCCTTATCCTATCGCTAAACTTAACCCTTACCCTAACCCTAGCTCTAAACCTGACCTTAACCCTTATCCTATCGCTAAACTTAACCCTTACCCTAACCCTTTCCCTAACCCTAGCTCTAAACCTGACCTCAACCCTTATGCTATCGCTAAACTTAACCCTTACCCTAACCCTAGCTCTAAACCTGACCTTAACCCTTATCCTATCGCTAAACTTAACCCTTACCCTAACCCTTTCCCTAACCCTAGCTCTAAACCTGACCTCAACCCTTATCCTATCGCTAAACTTAACCCTTACCCTAGCTCTAAACCTGACCTTAACCTTTATCCTATCGCTAAACTTAACCCTTACCCTAACCCTAGCTCTAAACCTGACCTTAACCCTTATCCTATCGCTAAACTTAACCCTTACCCTAACCCTAGCTCTAAACCTGACCTTAACCCTTATCCTATCGCTAAACTTAACCCTTACCCTAACCCTTTCCCTAACCCTAGCTCTAAACCTGACCTCAACCCTTATGCTATCGCTAAACTTAACCCTTACCCTAACCCTAGCTCTAAACCTGACCTTAACCCTTATCCTATCGCTAAACTTAACCCTTACCCTAACCCTTTCCCTAACCCTAGCTCTAAACCTGACCTTAACCCTTATGCTATCGCTAAACTTAACCCTTACCCTAACCCTAGCTCTAAACCCTTATCCTATCGCTAAACTTAACCCTAACCCTTACCCCTTTCCTAAACCTAACCTTAACAAGCAATTGCTCATCAACAGATAGTTGATAGTATGACCATCTGCAGATCATTTACAGATAGAAAATCAAACTTTCACTGCACCCATTTTAATGATGTAAATCTATGTAACTGCCCAAATTAATGTTAGTAAAACTATGGCTGTAATTCAGTCATTGCAGATAACAGTTCCTCCACACTGCTGTGCTTCATGAAGTTTGTTTGCACAGCTGTGTATCCCGGATGGAGGCAGTACATTTTTTATACGCTACAGGAATCTGCAGTGTTGTTGCATACACTGGATGACTTACCAAATACAACACTACCGGTATAAATACAGTACAAATATTATTCATTGACTTTGTGACAGCTTTGTCAATACAGGCTTTAGTCAGTGGATAGATGAAGCGGAAATACAGTAAGCTCTGCACTGCACTGAAAATGATCAAGTGAACAGTGTGTTTCCATACACGCTTATGGACCTTCAAAAAGTAACTACCAAAGCCTGAGAAGATTAAGAATAAGTATACCATTCTTTCAAATTGTGTCCAGTTACATTGTGGACACAGGAAATAACAGGGTAACCTAGACATAGACCCACAAAAAGACAAACACAGATGCAGACAAAGACAGTCAATTCAGTTCAAATGGACCCCAACCAGACAAACACTCACACACCAACACACAGACCATTTCTCTACCCCACAGCCCATTGCTCTTACCTGTCCGTGAGCTCCAAAGTACTCCGACTGTGGCCGTGGTCTGTGTCCACGGCTATGAGGCAGAGTGTGATAACCTGGGTACCCAGGACTGGCCCCATTAGACCCCTCCCCTTCTGGCTGTGCCCCAATGCCTCCTGCTCGCATCTTTGGCCTCACCACCACCTCTCCACCTCCAGCTCCCCGTAACCTCCTCCACTCCTCCATTTCGTCTAGGGGCCTCAGCTCCTCAGGCTCCTCGTCGGTGGTGGGCCCCGAGGTGGTGGGCTCAGCCCCTGGGCCCAGGAGACCCAGGAAGTCCTGGAGCTCAGTCTCCTTGTCGATGATCACCCACTCCTTGCTGTCAAAGTCTTCCTCCTCGGCGAGTGGTACAGACCGGATGAACGCGTTACTGTGGGCCTCGGGGTCGGCCACAGAGGCTACGGAGACCTCTTGACCTGGTCTACCACTGCCACCCTGCCGGTCCCCACCTCCTCCCTCCAGGGAGTGCATCTGGGCCGGCTGGGAGGACTGCACGTGGCGGGACGGGGATCCCAGGATGTCCATACGAGACCTGGTAGGGAGACACAAAATCATTGTCAAAAACCTTGGTAAATGTTAATTTTGACTGTGTGCATGTGTGTTGTGTTTTAATGTGTTTTCAGTGTATGTATGTGTTTGTGTGTCCCCCCCGGGGGTGCCAGCGGGCTCTGAAAATGTAATAAAAATTGTTTATTTTTGGGGGGTTGGGGGCCCCCTGGATGTCACCCCCCCACTCCCCAGATAGAATATAAACACGTCACAAGCCACAGCAAAAATATTTTGAATTACAGGAGATTAGATATAAAACTGCAATTTTCCTCTCTGCCACATTTCTCTCCCTTGCTCAGACCTTGCAGTGGGGCCCTGTGAAACTGTGGTACACCACTGGTCTCAGCGTAGTAAGTTAGTGGTCTGTTGAAATCCCTTAAGTGGTCGGTGGGGTTAACTCCTTCCTGGTTAGCCCTGTCCAGGGGTGACCCTGTCTCCCGACCCACGTGTCTCAGTCCCAAGTAGTTTTGCTGCAATAGCTTGTGTGTGCCGGGGGAGCTAGGGTCAGCCTGTCTTATCTGGTGTACCGTGATCTTAGGCTCCCACTCCATCTCTTTCTTGTTTTGTTTGCTTCGGGACCCGTGGTCCGTATTGACGCCATTCTGGGTCCGGATCCGAACTGCAGTCGACCTGTTGAGTATGGCTGCTCTATAGCCATGGTTACTATCTGACCCTGTTGGTCATCTATGAACGTTTGAACATCTTGAAAAAACGATCTGGTCCTAATGGCCACGTACTCTTATAATCTCTACCCAATACAACCAGCAGAGGACTGGCCACCCCTCGCAGCCTGGTTCCTCTCTAGGTTTGTTCCCAGGTTCCTGTCTTCTTGGGAGTTTTTCCTAGCCACTGTGTTTCTGCCTCTCCAATGCTTGACCTTTGGGGGTTTACGCTGGTGCTGATGCAAAAAGGGCTTTATAAAATCTATTTGATTGATTGATGTGTGGTGTGTACATAACGTATACATATGCACAACAGTGTTTAACTTGTCTGCACTATACACTGAGTGTACAAAACATTAGAAACACCTTCCTATATTGAGCTGAACCCACTTTTGCACTGAGAACAGCGCAATTGGGGCATGGACTCTACAAGTTGTCAAAAGAATTCCACAGGGATGCTGGCCCATGTTGACTCCATTGCTTCCCAAAGTTGTGTCAAGTTGGCTGGATTTCCTTTGGATGGTGGACTATTCTTGATACACACAGGAAACTGTTGTGCATGAAAACACCAGTAGCATTGCAATTCTTGACTCAAACCAGTGATCCAGGAACCTACTACCATTTATTGATTTTATTTTACCAGGTAAGTTGACTGAGAACACTTTCTAATTTACAGCAATGACCTGGGGAATAGTTACAGGGGAGAGGAATGAGCCAATTGTAACCTGGGGATGATTACGTGACCGTGATGATATGAGGGACAGATTGAGAATTCAGCCGGGACACCAGGGTTAATACCCCTACTCTTATGATAAGTGCATGGGATCTTTAGTGACCACAGAGTCAGGACACCATTTAACATCCCATCCGAAAGACAGAAACCTACACTGGGAAATGCCCCCAATTACTGCCTTGGGAAAGAGTGCCTCCTATTGGCCCTCCAACACCACTTCCAGCAGCATCTGGTCTCCCATCCAGGGCCCAAACAAGACCAACCCTGCTTAGCTTCAAAAGCAAGCCAGCAGCGGGATGCAGTTCAAAAGCACTTCAATATTTTGTCTTGCCCATTCCCCCTCTGAATGGCAGACATACACAATCCATGTCTCTATTGTCTCAAGGGGGTCTCCTCCCCTTTATCCACACTGATTGAAGTGGATTTAACAAGTGACATCAATAAGGGATCATATCTTTTACCTGGACTCACCTGGTCAGTCTGTCATGGAAAGAGCTGGTGTTCCTAATGTTTTGTACACTCAGTGTAGAGCGCCCTCACCCTCGTTTGTCGTAGATGTCTGGTCTCCCGTCTGCAGCGGACAGGCGGTCTGACTCTGGGCTGTTGATCCTCCGGTACCGCAGAGCGCAGACCTGAGCACCAGTCATTTCTGGGGGAGCTCCACCCACGAGAGCATCAGGACACGTCCCTCTAGCAGGCTCCTCTTCCTCCGCAGCCAACTTCCCCTGGGGGAAAGGGCGTTTCTAGGGTTACCACTGTTAACTATCACTGTCAAGAGTTAGACCTATTGTGTACTGCAGGTATATAGCAGCTTGAACTGTATTGTATTGTTATTATTTACTTTGCCATGTTTGAGCACTTTAAATTCATTGTAAACACAGTACCTGAAATACAGTTGAAGTGGGAAGTTTACATACACCTTAGCCAAATACATTTAAACTCAGTTTTTCATAATTCCTGACATTTAATCCAAGTAAACATTTCCTGTTTTAGGTCAGTTAGGATCACCACTTTATTCTAAGAATAAAATGAGTTTACCAGTCAAATTGTCAGGGTTAGAGCTTACAAGCCCATTCTATTCATCTATTTATATGGTCTATATCCTCTGAACGTAATAGGTGGTCATTGAAAACCAACAACAAAGTAAACTATCCCTTCTAATGTACTTCTACCATTTGAATATATTTAAAGACTGTAAGAAAATGTTTCATAGTGCTGACAGTACCATGGTGAGATACAATGAGGACACATTAGATGGTCCCTCCTGTACCTTGCTGATGCTGATCCTGAGTTGGTTGCGGTTTAAGTCGGTGTCGTTCCACGCCTCGGCTTCCATCGGGGGAGGTGTCCCCTCGCAAGGCCTGCTGGGTACTGCAGGTGGAGCGTTCTCCTGGTCACTCAGGTGCTCGTCTTGTAGAACGTCATCTGTGTTCTCCCTCGGCAGCTCCCCAGGAACCAGAGTCACGTTCACCACCCTGGGAAACACAGAACATGGACTGATATAGACTATTTTCTTTATTTTTTATTAATTATTTCATTACCTGTATTTAACAATGTAAGTTATTGAGAACATTCTCAATTATTACATTATTACATTAATGAGAGCACATTCTCTTTTACAAAATGACCAGGCGATTAATTAAATTAGTGTCGTTGTCGAAAATATCCTATATCACTTCAAATGCACTTCAAATGTTACAAATCCTCACAGTTGCATTCTAAATCTGAATGAATTGTTACAACCCAGCATTAGACTGTTTGTTCCTGATTCTTTAAGTCAAATAGACTACAGGTAAATGGGAATTGTGTAATTTCTTGGCTGGCTAGATATTTTCATATTTTATATTGATGTCTCCATTTGTGTGTGTGTGTGTGTGTGTGTGTAGGTAAGTAAAGAAATAAAACAACAGTAAAAAGACATTTGAAAAAAGAGTAGCAAGGCTATATACAGACACCGGTTAGTCAGGCTTATTGAGGTAGTATGTACATGTAGGTATGGTTAAAGTGACTATGCATATATGATGAACAGAGAGTAGCAGTAGCGTAAAAAGAGGGGTTGGCGGGTGGCAGGACACAATGCAGATAGTCCGGTTAGCCAATGTGCGGGAGCGCTGGTTGGTCGGGCCAATTGAGGTAGTATGTACATGCATGTATAGTTAAAGTGACTATGCATATAAGATAAACAGAGTAGCAGAAGTGTAAAAATAGGGGTTGGGGTGGGGGGCACACAATGCAGATAGTCCGGGTAACCATTTGGTTACCTGTTCAGGAGTCTTATGGCTTGGGGGTAAAAACTGTTGAGAAACCCTTTTGTCCTAGACTTGGCACTCCGGTACCGCTTGCCATGCGGTAGTAGAGAGAACAGTCTATGACTGGGGTTGCTGGGGTCTTTGACAATTTTTAGGGCCTTCCTCTGACACCGCCTGGTGTAGAGGTCCTGGATGGCAGGCAGCTTTGCCCCAGTGATGTACTGGGCCGTACGCACTACCCTCTGAAGTGCCTTGCGGTCAGAGGCCGCAACTGTTGCAGCTGTAGAATCTTTTGAGGATCTCAGGACCCATGCCAAATCTTTTTAGTTTCCTGAGGGGGAATAGGCTTTGTTGTGCCCTCTTCACGACTGTCTTGGTGTGTTTGGACCAATCTAGTTGTTGATGTGGACACCAAGGAATTTGAAGCTCTCAAACTGCTCCACTACAGCCTTGTCGATGAGAATGGGGACATGCTCGGTGCTCCTTTTCCTGTAGTCCACAATCATCTCCTTAGTCTTGGTTACGTTGAGGGATAGGTTGTTATTCTGGCACCACCCGGCCAGGTCTCTGACCTCGTCCCTATAGGCTATCCTCGTCGTTGTCGGTGATCAGGCCTACCACTGTTGTGTCGTGAGCAAGCTACCTACCCTCACCACCTGGGGGCGGCCTGTCAGGAAGTCCAGGATACAGTTGCAGAGGAAGGTGTTTAGTCCCAGGATCCTTAGCTTGGTGATGAGCTTTGAGGGCACTATGGCGTTGAACGCTGAGCTGTAGTCAATGAACAGCATTCTCACATAGGTGTTCATTTTGTCCAGGTGAGAAAGGGCAGTGTGGAGTGCAATAGAGATTGCATCATCTGTGGATCTGTTTGGGCGGTATGCAAATTGGAGTGGGTCTAGGGTTTCTGGGATAATGGTGTTGATGTGAGCCATTACCAGCCTTTCAAAGCACTTCATGGCTACGGGTCTGTAGTCATTTAGGCAGGTTGGCTTTGTGTTCTTGGGCACAGGGACTATGGTGATCTGGTTGAAACATATTGGTATTACAGACTCAATCAGGGAGGGACATGTTGAAAATGTCAGTGAAGACACCTGCCAGTTGGTCAGAACATGCCCGGAGCACACGTCCTGGTAATCCGTCTGGCCCCGCAGCCTTGTGTATGTTGACCTGTTTAAAGGTCTTACTCACGTCGGCTACGGAGAGCGTTCGTCCGGAACAGCTGATGCCCTCATGCATGCCTCAGTGTTGCTTGCCTCAAAGTGAGCATAGAAGTGATTTAGCTCGTCTGGTAGGCTCGTGTCACTGGGCAGCTCGAGGCTGTGCTTCCCTTTGTAGTCTGTAATATTTTTCAAGCCCTGCCACATCCGACGAGCGTCGGAGCCGGTGTAGTATGATTCAATCTTAGCCCAGTATTGACGCTTTGCCTGTTTGATGGTTCGTCGCAGGGCATAGCGGGATTTCTTGTAAGCTTCCGGGTCCCGCACCTTGAAAGCGGCAGCTCTACCCTTTAGCTCAGTGTGAATGTTGCCTGTAATCTATGGCTTCTGGTTGGGGTATGTACAGTGCCTTGCGAAAGTATTCGGCCCCCTTGAACTTTGTGACCTTTTGCCACATTTCAGGCTTCAAACATAAAGATATAAAACTGTATTTTTTTGTGAAGAATCAACAACAAGTGGGACACAATCATGAAGTGGAACGACTTTTAATGGATATTTCAAACTTTTTTAACAAATCAAAAACTGAAAAATTGGGCGTGCAAAATTATTCAGCCCCTTACTTTCAGTGCAGCAAACTCTCTCCAGAAGTTCAGTGAGGATCTCTGAATGATCCAATGTTGACCTAAATGACTAATGATGATAAATACAATCAACCTGTGTGTAATCAAGTCTCCGTATAAATGCACCTGCACTGTGATAGTCTCAGAGGTCCATTAAAAGCGCAGAGAGCATCATGAAGAACAAGGAACACACCAGGCAGGTCCGAGATACTGTTGTGAAGAAGTTTAAAGCCGGATTTGGATACAAAAAGATTTCCCAAGCTTTAAACATCCCAAGGAGCACTGTGCAAGCGATAATATTGAAATGGAAGGAGTATCAGACCACTGCAAATCTACCAAGACCTGGCCGTCCCTCTAACCTTTCAGCTCATACAAGGAGAAGACTGATCAGAGATGCAGCCAAGAGGCCCATGATCACTCTGGATGAACTGCAGAGATCTACAGCTGAGGTGGGAGACTCTGTCCATAGGACAACAATCAGTTGTATATTGCACAAATCTGGCCTTTATGGAAGAGTGGCAAGAAGAAAGCCATTTCTTAAAGATATCCATAAAAAGTGTTGTTTAAAGTTTGCCACAAGCCACCTGGGAGACACACCAAACATGTGGAAGAAGGTGCTCTGGTCAGATGAAACCAAAATGGAACTTTTTGGCAACAATGCAAAACGTTATGTTTGGCGTAAAAGCAACACAGCTGAACACACCATCCCCACTGTCAAACATGGTGGTGGCAGCATCATGGTTTGGGGCTGCTTTTCTTCAGTAGGGACAGGGGAGATGGTTAAAATTGATGGGAAGATGGATGGAGCCAAATACAGGACCATTCTGGAAGAAAACCTGATGGAGTCTGCAAAAGACCTGAGACTGGGACGGAGATTTGTCTTCCAACAAGACAATGATCCAAAACATAAAGCACAATCTACAATGGAATGGTTCAAAAATAAACATATCCAGGTGTTAGAATGGCCAAGTCAAAGTCCAGACCTGAATCCAATCGAGAATCTGTGGAAAGAACTGAAAAACACTGTTCACAAATGCTCTCCATCCAACCTCACTGAGCTCGAGCTGTTTTGCAAGGAGGAATGGGAAAAATGTTCAGTCTCTCGATGTGCAAAACTGATAGAGACATACCCCAAGCGACTTACAGCTGTAATCGCAGCAAAAGGTGGCGCTACAAAGTATTAACTTAAGGGGGCTGAATAATTTTGCACGCCCAATTTTTCAGTTTTTGATTTGTTAAAAAAGTTTGAAATATCCAATAAATGTTGTTCCACTTCATGATTGTGTCCCACTTGTTGTTGATTCTTCACAAAAAAATACAGTTTTATAAAAGTTCAAAGTTCAAGGGGGCCGAATACTTTCGCAAGGCACTGTATGTACAGTCACTGTGGGGACGACGTCCTCGATGCACTTATTGATAAAGCCAGTGACTGATGTGGTGTACTCCTCAATGCCATTGGAAGAATCCCGGAACATGTTCCAGTCTGTGATAGCAAAGCAGTCCTGTAGTTTAGCATCTGCTTCATCTGACCATTTTTTTTATAGACCGAGTCACTGGTGCTTCCTGCTTTAATTTTAGCTTGTAAGCAAAAAAACACATAATAGCACAATTGGTTAGGAGACCGTAAAACAAAATAGCTAAAGCTATTAGCTCATTTTGATTCCCTTACCCGATCACGGCGGGAGTCTGTCGTGTGTTCTGTTGAGGGGGCGTTGACGTGCTGGTGGAGAGAGGCACTCCATCCGTCCCTCCCTTCTCCCAATCAAAAGGCTCGTTCTCTGTGATGATATGTTCCTTCATACTGTTCTCAAAGACCGACATCAGCAACTGCATAGACGATCACAGGGAAAAGGTTTTCGGAAAAGGTAAAGTATAAAGTTGAAATTCAACCAAACCTGCTATACAATAATAAGCTTCACTTTTAGTACTAAAATGTATTTTTCGTCAGACGTTTTTTTCATTACTGAAAATGAAGAGAGAGGGTATGGTATGGGAGTTAGTCTCACATTGCCACACTTCCATGTCTTGTTCCCTCTGCTATTGAAATGAACGCCAGAAAAACAAGATTCAAAGGGGGATAAATCATTTGAATGCACGTGCAGGGAGTGAACAGTAGGTACCTGGTAATCTGGTTTGGTGAAGTAGTCAAGGCCTAAAACATGATCCAGGAAGATGTAAAACTCAGAAGGCATGTGTTTGAGCAGCATTCTGTGGTCGTAGCGCTCTTTAATCTGACCCACTTGCTCCTGGTAACAAACAAGAGATACAGTAGAAAGCATTAGATACCAGTTGAGCCCAGCAGACACCAGTAGACACTAGTAACCATTCTCTACTGCAGGGTTTCTTAATCCTGGTCCTGGAGACCCCAAAGGGTGCACATTTTATTTTTGCCCAAGCACTAGTGAAAGGTTTGATGATGAGTTGATTAGTGGAATCAGGTGTGTAGCGCTAAGGGAAAAAATAACACTGTGCACTTTGGGTCCCCTAGACCAGAATGAAGAAATATTGGAAATAACTGATATTGGGAATTGTAATAATTATAATAGCAACAGTAGATAGTAGCTCACCTTATCTTTAATTTTTCTCCATGGTAACTGACCGACTGCAAACTCTACCAACATGTAAAATAGCGACCATAGATCGTCATGGCGACCCATTTCCTGAGAAGGTAAAAAATGGATTAATCAGATAATAATTTTCATGATTTACTGGAGTACATACACAACAGCTATTTTAGATTTCCTGACAAACTCATGTAACACAAAACCCTCAGGTTGGAATTCATTTGTAATACATTAAAAAAATTCACCCCCAAAATAAACTTACTTTGTTTTTATGAGCATTTACTGACGCATAACGAACAGTTCCCCGAAATCCCGCCACAGTTCTGGGCTGGAAAATAAAATGCGGTAAGTTCTTTTCAGGACGAAACCTGAAACATAATTTCCCACAGACAACTAGAAAGAAAACGATTGATGGAACTAAAGTACTTAAATGAAAACCTAAAACGAGACCAGGAAGGATATGGAAAATTTCTCAGGCAGGGAGAGATAATAAAAACGTAAATGGGATCAAGCACCTTACTGATGAGACGAATCACAAGCATGCGCTTCGAACAGAAAAGCCCAAAAAGGAACAGCAAAACTGCAAAAAATAAAACCACACAGGTGAATAAGGAACAGCATCACATGGCAGCATAACATCTGTAAAAACCTTAAAGGAAAAATGAACTTAAAACTATCTTTTAGTATTTTTTCATTAGTCCACTGTTGATACAGTCCCAAAATGTTTTGCATGTGTTTTGGGGACTGCATCAACAGTGGCCTAATGGAAAAAAATACCAAAAGATAGTTTTTGAGTAGTTTTTGAGTAGATTTGTCCTTTATCATCAACGCTATGTGAACATATAACAAGGCAATTTCCAAATAAATTATGCATTCATTAATGTTAACAAACTATTAACTAATGAATTTACACAGCTTAAGGCATAACTTAAATGTACCAGAATCAGATGACATCATCTTCTTGGACATCTTCCTAATGTTTCTAGTTTCTAATTGTCATTGGCATCTCTGATACAATAACTGGAAACTGGGCATGTGCACCACCATTTTGATAGTAACACCCATTCCTTCTGAAGAAAGTCCCAGGAATAGTGCCTCAGAAACTGCATGTTAGATTTTACAACAGTGTGTTTGTGTGCGTGCATGTGTGTGCTTGAGTGTGTGTGTGGTCCCGTCGCTGTTCTATATCTGCAGTACAGGCCTGCCTATCTAATCGATGACTGGAGGCTGAGTCAGCAAGAAGAAAAACAGAAAGAACCTCCCCTGTTGCCCAAGCTAGCCAACTGTATATTAGCCTGTATCAGGCTAGCCAACTGTATATTAGCCTGTATCAGGCTAGCCAACTGTATATTAGCCTGTATCAGGCTAGCCAACTGTATATTAGCCTGCATCAGGCTAGCCAACTGTATATTAGCCTGTATCAGGCTAGCCAACTGTATATTAGCCTGCATCAGGCTAGCCAACTGTATATTAGCCTGTATCAGGCTAGCCAACTGTATATTAGCCTGCATCAGGCTAGCCAACTGTATATTAGCCTGCATCAGGCTAGCCAACTGTATATTAGCCTGTATCAGGCTAGCCAACTGTATATTAGCCTGTATCAGGCTAGCCAACTGTATATTAGCCTGCATCAGGCTAGCCAACTGTATATTAGCATGCATCTTGTTTGCCAACTGTCAGTGGTGGGAAAAGTACCCAATTGTCATTCTTGACTAAAAGTAAAGATACGTTAACAGAAAATGACTGAAGTAAAAGTCACCCAGTAAAAAACGACTTGAGTAAAAGTATAAAAGTATTTGGTTTTAAATATACCTAAGTAAAAGTATAAATCATTTCAAATTCCTTTTACTAGGCAAAGCATACGGCCACATTTTCTAGTTTTTATTTATTTACGGATAGCCAGGGGCACGATCCAACTATCAGTCATAATTTACAAACAAAGCATGTGTTTAGTGCGTCCACCATATCAGACGCAGTAGGGATGACCAGGGATGTTCTCTTGATAAGTTTGAATTAGACCATTTTCTGTCCTGCTAAACATTCAAAATGTAACAAGTACTTTTGGGTGTCAGGGAAAATGTATGGAGTAAAACGTACATCATTTTCTTTAGGAATGTAGTGAAGTAAAAGTAAAAGTTGTCAAAAATGTTAATAATAAAGGAAAGTACAGATACCCCAAAAAACTACTTAAATAGTGCTTTAAAGTAATTTTACTTAAGTACTTCACAATACTGCCAACTGTATATTAGCCTATATCATATTATATATATTGTTGTTAGAATGATTCAATAGCTTTGAATATTAACATTCTGTAATACATGACATTAACAAAATCCTTCCATGGCTACTTACCGGTCGAACCTCTCCGGTAGTGTTGGTGTACTGGCGAGCCAGGCCAAAGTCTAACATGAAGCACTTTCTATAGGTGGAGGGGAGTCGACCCATAGCAAAGTTAGACTGGGAAAAAAAACGAGAAACAGATTGAGTTGAGGATATCACAGGAATATAAACAGGCGAAGCCCAAAGCAGTGTTTCCCCCTATCATTGCATAGACGTGAGACTAGCTTTTGCCCAGCACCTAAACGAATTAGACTTCAATTGGTTTTAATTGACAATATTGGCGCCAATAAGGCCTAGATGTTACGTTGAGGCTCACTAACCCAAAGTGCTATCCATTTTTGAGCACACAGACTGAGATCAACATTGTCTCTCTTACAGCTGCTTAATTAATCAAATTCTGATCAAAATTGAAATATTGATGTGCAATATCCATATCGCAAGAGATCCATATCGCAAGAGGTCCATATTGTAAGAGATCCATATCGCAAGAGATCCATATCGCAAGAGATCCATATCGCAAGAGGTCCATATTGTAAGAGATCCATATCGCAAGAGGTCCATATTGTAAGAGATCCATATCGCAAGAGATCCATATCGCAAGAGATCCATATCGCAAGAGGTCCATATTGTAAGAGATCCATATCGCAAGAGGTCCATATTGTAAGAGATCCATATCGCAAGAGATCCATATTGTAAGAGATCCATATCGCAAGAGGTCCATATTGTAAGAGATTCATATCGCAAGAGGTCCATATTGTAAGAGATCCATATCGCAAGAGGTCCATATTGTAAGAGATCCATATCGCATGCAATATTTTGAAATGCTACCCAGCCGTGTATGACATCA
Source organism: Oncorhynchus clarkii lewisi (assembly GCF_045791955.1). NCBI lineage: Eukaryota > Metazoa > Chordata > Actinopteri > Salmoniformes > Salmonidae > Oncorhynchus > Oncorhynchus clarkii. Next base: position 79,307,866 of record NC_092147.1, on the reverse strand, counting down.
GTTTTTATAGTTTTACTTCGTTTTTTTCTACTCTTGCGGCTGCTTCCCACACACACCAGGCCCCGCTCCCCTTTCGCAGTTCCTCCCCGCTGTTAGATTCACTATACGTTCCCATGCTGGTCTGTTAGGTTAAACAGATTGTTCCATACAAAAACGATGCTGCTTTCCACTTTGCTTCTTAATATAAATCATTCTACATTTCTATGACTTCAACAGTTCACCAAAGTGTTTTGATCTACTGTACAGTATATTGCGATACAAATTGCAATCACAATATTTGGTCAAAAAAATGTAATCGCAATTATTTTGCCGATATTATGCAGTCCTAGTCTCTCTTTCTCCGTCTCTCTCACACACTTCCATCTGTCTCGCCCCCAATCGGTCTCTCACTCTCTCTCACACACTCCCATCTGTCTTGCTCTGTCTCACCCCCAATCGGTCTCTCACTGTCTCTCACACACTCCCATCTGTCTCGCTCTGTCTCACCCCCACTCGCTCTCTCACTCTCTTTCGTTCTCTCTCACTCTCTTTTGTTCTCTCTCACTCTCTTTCATTCTCTCTATCGCACCACTAATCTTTCAACCCCTTACAATGCATTGTAATCACACATCATAATGCCTTATACCTGCAGGCATTAAGTTAATAGTTACTGAGAATGCCACCTACAGGCTTGATGTCTCTGTGCAGGAAGCCCACAGAGTGGATGGCCTCTATGGACTCTAGAATCTGTTTGCCCAGGCGTAGCGTGGTGCTCATGGTGAAGGTGCCGCGAGGCTGACTCCTCCTCAGGTCTGCTAGGTTTCTCCCCTGCTGGGGGGGAGAATGGGTAGGGAAAGAGTGGGGGAGAGGGCGGGGAGGAGAGGAGAGGGAGAGAGATGGGGAGAGGGTTGGGGGAGAGAGGGAAATAGGAAGGGGAGGAGGAGAAAGAGGGGAGGGGGGGAGAGAAAGAGGGAGGAGGAGTGGGAGAGATAGGGGAGAGGGGGGATGGAGAGGGAGAGAGGGGGGGGGGGGGGGTGAGAGGGAGAGAGAGATAATTAATTTTCATTCATTGTTTTCTACTTATTTGTAGCCTGGCTGTGATTATCTCTACCTAAGGCAATTCTATCAGACTGTTTTGATAGATGGTTACCTGAAGTTGCATGACCACATAGTTAAACTTCTCGTTCCTTCCACATCCGATGAATTTACATACATGATTTTTTCCTGTGAAAGAATGGAGAGAGTTAGTGTAAATGTTACAATACAGTCAGTATAACATTAGCTATCTATAAATCTACTTGTACCATCACAGTTAAACAACTGATTCAGTTGGATGTTAGACCAACCCTTGTAATAATCCCAAAACATTTTGGATCATTGTTAGAAGAATTGGGATCAGATTGCTTTCCTAGGACCTGATACATTCAGAATGTGGTATCTTCCTATATGAATAAAGCATTTATCAGAGAATTAAATATATTAAAAGTCATGTAGTCCCTAGATTTAGTCATACAATACAATTAGGGCATGCTAACTTCAGGCAAGTAATTTCCAATGACCTTAGTCTTTCAGGTTGATTTGCATTTCAATAACATTAGTAAGAGAACATTCAGGGTATTTCCCCAAGTCATTTGAAGAAGGGTGCTCACAAACAGAAGCACAGCCAGGCAGACACACACTCACACAGTTTCATGCTCATTAACAATCCTCCCTGCCAGCAGTCACAGTTCTGTATCTGTTCTTGGGGCTACAGACCAGAACAAGCCACAGAAATACCCCAAAATAAATGCTGCCTAAGAAATTAGAATCTCTGCATATTTCAACACAATATGCTCATGCTCAGGTGGATTGTGGCAAGCTGTTTTTTACGGGATTCGAACAATGTGAAACACTCAATGCCGAAATATAATTTTGCACAAAGCAGTATAAACCCCAGTGCAACAGACATGTCAACCGATTGACTATCCAACTCATCCAACCCCCGAGCAAAACAAACAATCACCACGCCTTCAACCTTGTCCAGACAGATGCCAATAACACTAATCAAATAGCTAGACAGACGAACGTTTACCTCACTTCACTGTAGACCATAGATAGACAACTTAATTAACTTCGCCATGCTTATTCATGTACAAGGTGATGTTGCCATTGATTGATTCGTGTCCTTAGTGATCCCTATCCCTCCTTGATAGATGCCTGCCCTTAACTTGCACTTTCTATCTATTTCATAACAGGAGAGTGGAATTCCATCACAGAGGGCTATATACAGTATAGTGCAGGAGGAGGGAAAGACTGGCAAAGGCGGTCCCAGGGACTGAACCCACAACCTTTGGGGATTTAATACGTGCTTTGTATGGGTAGCGTTACAGGTGCTTAACCACACCTGTAACATGTGTGTGGATGTGTGTACGTGTGTGTGTGTTACTGCTCAACCACAAAGGCCCTTCCTTACCTTGCAGTTTCTTGAGGACGGCCACCTCCATCTTGAGAACCTGTTTAGGCTGCTGGGCTGACTCTACCTTCAGAGCCACATTCTCCCTGGTCAGCAGGTCCAATGCTTCATAGATCTCACCAAAACCTCCCCCACCAATCTTCTTCAGCTGGAAGTGTTGGCAGAGAAGAATAAACACTGTAAAAAACTGAGTAATGTGGATGTCTGCTAATTATGGCTTGCTGTCTGTTCTTTAAAGTGAACATTAAAAGAAATGCTAGTTCTCAACTAGCCTGGTCCCAAAACTGTTTGTGCTGTCTTGCTAACTCATATAATCATTGTCACACCTAGCACTAGGCAGGTTTCCATTGACCCAGGTTTATTCTACAAAATGTTTTATTGCAATGTGTAATGGAAAGGCTGTCACACCCTGACCTTAGTATTCTTTGTTTTTCCTTGTTATTTTGGTTAGGTCAGGGTGTGACATACGTATGTGTTGTTTGTCTTGTCTAGGGTTTTTTGTATATTTATGGGGCTGTCTCCTTTCTAGGTATGGTGTATGTCTATGGTTGTCTAGATTGGTTCTCAATTAGAGGCAGCTGTCTATCGTTGTCTCTGATTGGGAACCATATTTAGGCAGCCATATCCTGTGGGTACTTTGTGGGTGATTGTTTCCTGTCTTTGTGTTCGCTACACCAGATAGGACTGTTTGGGTTTTGCCACGTTTGTTATTTTTGTATTTGTGTAGTGTTCACGTTATCGTCTTTCATTAAAACATGTTGAACACGAACTACGCTGCATTTTGTATTCTTTGTTTTTCATTTTGTGTTCTTCAGACGAAGAGGAGGAACTCAGCCATGACAAAGGCAGGCAGATATAGCAGAAAGGTTCTAAAGATCCATAACATTTTTATCCATTTGTCAGGGATGGATTTAACATTTTTGTCTAACTTTCTTATTGCGACAAATGATGGTGGAAACTGTGTTTTTCGAATAAATGACTGCCGGATAATTTTGAAGATACACAGGGCACGTGATGACAATCGTGTAACTATAAAACTCCACTCCACATTTCATTCTAAATGCCTACTGCTGGCTAAATCTCTTTTGTCAACTATAAAGAATAATGCTTCTTTGCAGGACAAGAATGTCCTTACTTTGAAGAATGCCTGAATTGCTTCACCTTGCTTTTCTGGTTGGCTGGCAAGTTTCACCATCCAATTATTTCAGATCTACAGGAGTGCAAATTTCCCCATGACAGAGAATTATTAGAATATGGCAAATATCAGTCAATTATTGCAATCTGGCCATGCCGTCATTCGCGGGCTACCTGAGACAAGAATCAGATAGGTGGGAGGGTATACAGGCTGTCGACTATTTATTCATGAGCAATTTGCCTAAATGGGTTATGGAAACACTTCAACCAATCATTTGTTTTGACACTAGGTTTTTGTGAAAAATGGTTTTATTGTTTGTTGGTGTGACATCATTACGTCCAGCTGTTTTTATTGACAAAATATAGTTACATGTAAACGGACCCTAGCAGGCAATTGTCACATCTAATGTATATGGAACTTTCTAAATGCCGACAAAAAATAACTGGACAAGTCAATGGAAACATACTGACCGTACGATTTGGCAAGAGAGCACCAACAGCTGTGACCAGGCTAGTTCACATCAGGGTAAGGAATATTCCAAATCAGGGATTCTCAACGAATAATTTAATTTAATTTCAATCAATTACTCAATTATTCAACCAATCACTCCGCTGAGACTCAATTAAATGGTCAAAATGGCACTGAAAATAAATAAACTCACCACTTTCCATCGGTCCTTTACCATGCAGTTGGGAGACAGGATGTCCACCTGCTCCCCCGCTCCGTTCATGTTTTCGTCGGGCTGGGCGACCGTCCCTACACACTGCATTGGTCGGCCAGACAGAGGCACAGTAGCTCCCAACTTGATTCAGCCATTTACCTGGGAAGAAAAACACACTAATGTAGGCTACAAACCCCTTGTAAACTGGAGACATCTCACTCACTAACACCTCTGAACCCCAAATGTGTCTATGGGCTAATAAGTAAACAATTCAGCTCCACAGACAGTACCGCAGCCTGCATTCAAAACAAACGTGTTGGTCGCAGATTTAGCACCAGGGACAGCAACAGTTAGAGCTAAAACGTGTGATTGCGTACAAATTCGCTGCAAACGGAATCCATAAGCACAGGTGTGACAGAATCTCTTTTCAGCACATTGGACAGCGCCACTCATTACAGCACCATCCAGGCCCAAAATAGCGCCCCAGACCCCCTAATTTTACACACCTGCTGGCATTCCCTAAGATTGTGCTGCCTGCCAGACACCACACCTATTAGAACAGCTGGGGTCAAGGCATTCTCAAATCAAATGCACAAGCATGAGAGAACATGGTTAGCCTCACACCAGTGTGGAAGCTTCCCACTGCCCTAGACAATGTGCGGAAGATACCCTCAATGCAACAATACATGCAAGTCTGAAGAACAAGCAGGCAGATTCTGCAAATCTTCTCAAAGATGTCAGAGGAATGGAGTGTAAAGGAATAAAGCAAAATACACGTTAATTAACTCTGTCATGTAATCCATTCCAGGTTCAATAATGCCAATTTACACTTAGTTGATTACAGTAAAGTACATGAAAAAATTATTAAGTTTACCTGGCAGACATTTTTTTTTTTTAAATTGATCTCCCTTTTCTTCTCCCAGGTTTTAGCAACCTGCATTAGGGACTTTGGATTGAACAACTACAATACCACACACCCAGATTTGGCAAAACCCTTCATATATTTGAGTCATGTCTTTATATTCTTCAAAATCTGTAACTAACCAAAATCTAAAAAATAAAAAAATAAAAAATGACAGCGGTCAATTGTAACAATTGTGATAATTGTGGTTTCGATTCCCGAAAATGTATGGATTCACTCACTGCTGTAGGTCGATCTGGATAACAGCGTCCGCTAAACGACTAAAATGTAAAACAAGGGTGTAGCCTACCATTTCAGTAGCCCACTGCACTTATCTGAGGTTGGGCCTATGCATTGCCATTTGCGCTCCCACCTTACTGCTACAACGGGGAGGGACTCGTTCTGTTTCTAATATGCTTTCCTTAGATATAACTCCATAAGGCACAACCTTTTCATCGCAACTAACAGCAGTCCCCGGGCACAGAAGCTCTACTATCATTATCCTCCTACTGTTACATTTTCTCCGCACTGCAGTTTCAGTGCTCCCTCAACGGGTAGGCAACCATTCGAGCGTCAGGCGGCGCGCACAGTCCATCCAGAGTAGGCTTGACGTTTTCCAAGAATTCACCATTGCACACATTCACCATTGCACTGCGCCCTTGGCACAATGGGTATGTTGTGTAGCTTTGCTCTGCCCCTAAAAAAATATTTCGGGAATCACCTAATTGACCAATATCACACATTTCAACCGCGATTCAACATTCCACTGCATGGGATGGACGCAAGTGGCACTACGGGAAATGTCGTTAACAATCGGGAAAGCCCACGCAAAGGAACCCGATTAGATGCTTGTAACAGACTCCATCTCCCGTTGTGAGTGAATCAAATCCCTGACGTAAGTCTGCATTATAGGGTGATTTTTTATAAATTATTAATGATTATTGTTATATAGATGTAAAATAAACGAATTGTCATGTTTAAGCTCTTGACATCATCTGGCAACGTTGTCAATAATTGTGTTGTAGATTGCCAATAATCTATTCCAGATTTCTTTCTTCTCTAGAAACAGCAAAGGGGCGTTTGCTATCCCAAGTTATCATAGCAAAGCGAGCGACCGTGTATAAGCATTATTATAGCCAAGGTGCCAATGCCTTTGAATGTGCTTTATGTCCGCAAGATCATTTACGTCAATTCAACAAAGAGAAAAACATTGCATCCAGACCTTATCTTCTGACTTCGGTGTAAGGCCTCGGTGCGCGAGGAATTTGAGAGGGCATCATTTCTTGAGCGAGGTCGTGGTAAAGACATAGGCTATGTGTCGTTTGTCGTTGCACCAGTCTCCATTCTCCCCGTTATCCGCTTCGTTCTACTCCTCTGAATCAGGGTTTCCACTAGTTACCACAGCCAAAAAGTCTGGCTATCGAAAAAATGCATGATTTTGTTGTTGCTTTTTGGTCTTAATTTAAGGTTAGGGTTAGGCATAAGGTTAGCAGTGTGGTTAAGGTTAGGGAATTAGGTTTAAAATCAGATTTTAAGCATATAAATGGTAAAATAGGCGGGATTTATGACTTTGTGGCTGTGGTAACTACTGGCGACTCTGAATCAGCATCACCGAGATACTCCCAGTATGCAACGCGCTAGGTCCTGCGTGATCATGGATGGTTGTTGCGTGGCAACGTGATGAGCAGCGCTCGAGAAGCGCATATTGAGGATTGACACATGTGCCAGAAGTGGCAGTTTCAGTAGCAGTACCAAATTAACAGTGTGTCTGCCATAGTGTAGACTATAGGGCAATGCACTAATGCACAACAATCTCACACTGAATCTCCCATGGCCTCTTTTGTGGATATTTAATTTTACGCACAAGAGGGCACTGTTTTCCCACAGATAAATGAAAATGATCAGTCGTGCAGTTTACCTTGATATTTGGCCCTCAAGACCAGAGTTTACAGACTTTATTTTTTATTTTATGTTAAGTAACTCAGTTGCGGACTCAACTTACTGTTGAGAGTTATACAGATGGAATACACAAGCTACAAGTTGGACATTTGGTAGTGCATCAGCAGTTTTTCACTTGTTATGTCAGTCAATGACAGTCACTCAAAGCCCATGTTAGCAAAAACATTTTATATTGCTAGGTAAGGTAGTCTAGCCAGCTATCTAAACCAAGTAGTAGCCTAATCATCATCAAATTACAGACTGGGCACACAGGGCATTGGTTTTGTTAGTCACTCTCACTCAGATATCGTATGAAAATGGCATTAGTCAATGCAAAATGCCTAGAATTGTAGGAATTGATTTGAATGTGCAGAATTGCATGAAATTAGCTATAAAACTGCAAAAGAACAATCACCACCTCATGGCAAAATGAGTAGAATTGCATGACATTAGTTTTAGAACTGCAACATTTTTACTTTAACACTGTACCAAATCTCGCTTAGGGCCTTCAAAAGGCTAGGGGTCGATCTGCTCAAGACTCTCAATAGGATCATCCGTATGGTGTGTTCATATAGACGTTTCTGAGAGGACGTTGCAAGTTGCAATCACTATTTAATTCGCAGGAGGTTCCTTTCGGGATGGCAGGCCAATCAAGCGACTGGAGAAAAAACGGCTGCAGGATAAGCTCTCAGAAACACAGAAGAAACTGTAATGAGAGTGGAGTGGCTGCGTAAGTGACAACTGTGAAGTGAGCATCATTAATGATATTGGAAGTGAGCAAAATTCCAACAATAGTGGAATCAGCAGTTCACCTTCAAAATATGAGCACCGCATTGAAAACGGATGCAAACAAATAGGCCTACAGTTATGCCACAATTGGACTAGGTAATGTTAAACAAGGTTGAAATGTTATTAAAACATTTAAACTAAAGACAAATAGTAAAAATCAGTTGAAACCTCACTGTGGATGTATTGGACTGCATAATTGCATATGGGGCCCTGCTGGAAAATTCAGTTTAGACCAGCTTGGATTTTAAGCTGGTCGAGATAGTTGTGATAGATGCTTGTGGTACATTGCTTGTAGTGTGTATTTCAGTATTTAATTTAAAAAACATTGTTTCTTTTGGTATTTCAGTCAGCTTTTCAACATACGTCATGATCTTGATGCATTGGTTGTTTCGAGATGCTGCACTAAAAAGCTGAACTATGAGTACAGTACAAGAGTGTCCACTTCTGTTTTTTATACCTGCCTTTCTCACTGAGAAAGTCTACATTTCTTCTGCAAACCCTGTCCCATGATGACAACCGGTGATGCTGTACAATTGCCTCGTTTTTAATTTACCTCGTTATGTCTTTTTTGTTTTGTGTTGTTTCATCTAACATAGTTGCAAGAAAGCTATAGAAACACTGGCAGCAGTTAGTCTACATGGGGATTTAAACGTTTTTTTGTCTTCCTAAGACTGTCTGTGTCTAGGTGGGAGTTCCTGTCCCAGTTCAAAGGTTCCATTACCTACAGTTTCAACAGGAAATCTCTCTTTTGGCCCCCAAAGCCATTCCCAGCTGCTATCTGTTCAGTTACTAAAGCTATTCAATGCAAGTGTGCTTGGAGCTACAATAATGAAGTATCACCCCACTAGACTGGAACATGTATTACTTACTGACTTAGGTACAGTGCCTTCGGAAAGTATTCAGATCCCTTGACTTTTTCCACATGTTGTTTATGATACAGGTTTATTTGAATGAATTTTTTCAGCAATCGACACACAATACCCAATAATGACAAAGCAAAAACAGGCTTTTAGAAATGTTTGCAAATTATATATAAAAAAAACAAAACAGAAATAGCTTATTTACATAATTATTCAGACCCTTTGTTATTAGACTCGAAATTGAGGTCAGGTGCATCCTGTTTCCATTGATCATCCTTGATGTTTCTACAACTTGATTGGAGTCCACCTGTGATAAATGTAATTGATTGGACATGATTTGAAAAGGCACACACCTGTCTATATAAGGTCCCACAGTTGGCAGTGAACGTCAGAGCAAAAACGAAGCCATAAGGTCAAAGGAACTGTCCGTAGAGCTCCGAGACAGGATTGTGTCGAGGCACAGATCTGGGGAAGGGTACCAAAACATTTCTGCAGCATTGAAGGTCCAAGAACACATTGGCCTCCATAATTCTTAAATGGATGAAGTTTGAAACCACCAAGACTCTTCTTAGAGCTGGCCACCGGCCAGACTGAGCAATCCGGGGAGAAGGGCCATGGTCAGAGAGGTGACCAAGAACCCAATGGTCTAGAGTTCCTCTGTGGAGATGGGAGAATGTTCTAGAAGGACAACCATCTCTGCAGCCCTCCACCAATCAGGCTTTTGTGGTAGAGTAAAGTACAGAGAGATCCTTGATGAAAAACTGCTCCATAGCGCTCAGGACCTCAGACTGGGGTGAAGGTTTACCTTCCAACACAACAACCACCCTAAGCACACAGCCAAGACAACGCATGAGTGGCTTCGGGACAAGTCTCTGAATGCTTTGAGTGGCCCAGCCAGAGCCCAGAATTGAACCCGGTCGAACAGCTCTAGAAAGACCTGCAAATAGCTGTGCAGCGACGCTCCTCATCCAACCTGACAGAGCTTAAGAGGATCTACAGAGAAGAATGGGAGAAATTCCCCAAATACAGGTGTGCCAAGCTTGTAGCATCATACCCAAGAAGATGTTCTAAGGTGTTTCAACAAAGTACTGAGTAAAGGGTCTGAATACTTATGTAAACGTGATATTTCCATGTTTTAAAAAAATAAATTAGCAACATTTTCTAAAAACTGTTTTTGGGGCATTGTGTGTAGATTAAGGAGGGGTGGAAAAACTATATAAGCAATTTTAGATCTGGGCTGTAACACAACAAAATGTGAAAAAAGTCAAGGGGTCTAAATACTTTCCGAAGGCACTGTATTTCAAAAGCCAGCAATAACTGACCAGCAAGTATTGAAGGAAACATCAATTTATTGCACCCATTGACTTCTTTCATAATGACCTTATGAATAAAATGTTTCTTTTTGGCAGCTCCTTTTTTAGAATAAAACTGTTGCATCCAATGCCCCAACATTTGCTACTATGACATCACAGAATGTTCTGTTCTGTTTGTTTGTTACTCTTTTGCCTTCCTTCTCTCCATGTTGGTTAATTGCCTCATCATCTTAGGTGCTACTCTGTTCTCAAACTGGGTGGCAGTTAATTTACAGGCTAATCTGGGCCACCGTCTTCTTATCTCCACCCTATTTGTTGCCCTCGTGGTTTTTTTTTGTGGAACTACATGTCTGTGCTCTTCTTTAAAAATAAATGTTTTGGGAGGGTCTTTCCTTTCATTTAATGTATTTACACTTCAGTGTGTTGTTTTAAAGGCTCCAGTTAGGCCTATAAGAAACCAGAGTCCCTCTGCAGCTGTCAATTTTCCTGCAAAGCAGTAAATGCAAACTTGTAGTGTATTTGAGTTTTAAAAGGCTTCTAAGATTTTTAATTTTCACTTTGACATTTGAGACTTGATTTTACCTAATGAAAAGTGTATCAACCTCTACAAAATGTCCATTAATTATAATCCACATAATAATTCATATTTCCTGTTGCTGCAGGATTCTTTTCCTGCTGTAGTAAACTGGCTCAAACTAAGATCCTCCATCTGTAGTGTTTAGGATAGTAGTTGGCACATCATTCATCTGCATGGGACTTCATAGACTGTTCTCTCTGCTACAGCACAGCTAGCGGTACGATTCATCAAGTATGGAACCAACAGGACCCTGAACAGCGTTTAACCCCAAGCCATAAGACTGCTAAATATAGTTAGCCTAATAGTTACTGAAGTCCCGAGCTGTAAGAAGGCAGTATTATAAAATTAAATTTCTGTTTGCTTCCAAACCTCTAATTTCTTAAATTGTTGTATCAAGTTAAAATAAGTATTTTTCCTTTTTCAGTGGTCCATATGTTATATCCATGTATTTTGACACTCCTGAAGACCACCTCCAAGTCTAGTATTGATGCATTTGGTAATACAACATGCCCTTCAAATCAGTGTTGTGGGATTATTATTTCCTGAGTAATTATTTCATTTATATGTCAGTTATACACAGTGCTAATATGTGGTGAATCTGTTTTACAGGAAATAACTGTGTTTACCTATTTCTTTACCTGATACAAATTATCTGTTTTCCTATTGGCCAATGCTTTGACTGTGTGGGGTTAAACTTTATTGATACAGGAAGTGACAGACAGTTCTAGTTCCGTGGCTGATGGTGTTTAATGTGGTTTTACCCGATAAAGCTGCTTAATAGTTATCAGTCTCCATCCAGTCCTTGCACCTACAGAAAGTCACCTGTATTCGGACACTTAATTTACAGTATGTTAGTCTGGCTCAATGTGAAGGTCCTCTTCACAGGTGTTTGCGTCTCATGAATTCAGCCATCAAATCTGTCTTATGTAAGAGCTCGGTTTGTACAGACATTTGTAAAGAAATATTACTTGTCAGCACAAGGACAGCAATTACCTTATGCGCCTGTATTAAACCCATAATAAAGATCTATTGAGTGATTGGAGTTATTGGAAAAGCCTAGAGGTGTCCCTTGTCCCTTCATTACACAGTGTTGTTTAAGAAGAGGAGTTTGATCCCTGATAACAAGAGAACATATTGATCTCCATGTTCCAGCAATGCTGTCAACTACCAATAACCCAAAACGAGCAAGTGATTGTTCAAAACTCTTAATTTGTAATGTTGACAATTATGCAAACTAGTTTGTCTTTGCCCTGAGAATAACATTTTAGCTTGATTGAGTGAGTCCTGCTAAGTTTTAAACGATACTAACAGTACTTTGAATGCTTTAGCGGATGGACCTTTTATCATTGTTCATCTAAATGTACAGAGACATGTAAATATGCCCACCAGCAATATGTCTGCTAATGAGATGTCTAACCTCCTGATGGTTACCGCGTGTACGTGCTTAACTCGCTCGCTTAAGACAAATTACAAGAAAGGGAACACTGGCAATATGCTGTGTGCAATGTGCATGTACTGATTGAAGAGATTGTATGGGGGGGATTGTCCAGATGGGGAAAACATTTGTGGATTTGTGGTAATGGTGCATTGGCCGGACTCATCTAGAATTCTGCTATAATCCGATGTAAAACAATGACAATTGATATGAGATGTGAGTGTTAGTTGGAACCTATACTTGGCCATGGTCACAGTAATCTGAAAACATATAGGCCTACCTTTATCCACAAACATCTACTACAAAAATCTCTGAAACTGGAAACACTTATCTCCCTGACTAGCTTTAAGCACCAACTGTCAGAGCAGCTCACAGATTACTGCACCTGTACATAGCCCATATATTATTTAGCCCAGACAACTACCACTCCCCCTACTGTATTTATTTATTTTGCCCCTTTGCACCCCATTATTTCTATCTCTACCTTGCACATTCTTCCACTGCAAATCTACCATTCCAGTGTTTTACTTGCTACATTGTATTTACTTCGCCACCATGGCCTATTTATTGACTTTACCTCCCTTATCTCATCTCATTTGCTCACATTGTATATAGACTTATTTTTCTACTGTATTATTGACTGTATGTTTGTTTCACTCCATGTGTAACTCTGTGTTGTTGTATGTGTCAAACTGCTTTGCTTTATCTTGGCCAGGTCGCAATTGTAAATGAGAACTTGTTCTCAACTTGCCTACCTGGTTAAATAAAGGTGAAATAAAAAAAATATATATCTCTGGAAGGTCTCTCAATAATCTCACTTAACTAATTTAATTTGGCCTCTTAAATCCATATTGTTGTGTGATTTGCAGCACATAGACCATGTAATAATAATTTGCAGCACATAGACCATGTAATAATAATTTGCAGCACATAGACCATGTAATAATCATTTAAGAAATGGAAGAGTAGAAAAGGTGATCTCCCAAAAATATCAAAAGAAAAATGGTTTTCTATGCATGGTGCTTTTATTATTAAAAAAACTGACTCGTTTCGACTTTGTCAAAGCTAGATTATTTAGTGGATGTGGCACCTTCCTTTATGGGAACTGGGCCTCGTCTTTAGATTGACACAGGTGCAGTCTGAAAAACAGGTTAACACATTAAACACTTACTGTCACGACTCCCACCGAAGGGAGTCGGCGGACAAAAACTGTGGTGAAGTGGGGTCCACGTCCCGCACCGGAGCCGCCACTGTAGGTTTAGGTTTTGCGGCCGGAGTCCGCACCTTTGGGGGGGGGTACTGTCACGTTCTGACCTTTGTGTCCACCCACAAAACACAAAGGAAAACAGGCTACCTAAATATGGTTCTCAATCAGGGACAACGATTGACAGCTGCCTCTGATTGAGAACCATATCAGGCCAAACACAGAAATAGAAAATCATAGAAAAACTAACATAGACAACCCACCCAACTCACGCCCTGACCATACTAAAACAAAAGTCAAAACAAAGGAACTAAGGTCAGAACGTGACATCTCATCTGTATTATTCGTAGCCATCTATTTACCACCACAAAGCTCTCAACCAACTCTATAAGGCCATAAGCAAAGAAGAAAATGCTCACCCAGAAGCGGCGCTTTGGTCCTCTCCTTCTTCCACCTCTGAATGCCGTTACAGAACCACCCACCAAAAAAGGACCAAGCAGCGTGGTAACGGGCAGCAGCAGCAGCAGCGGTCACAGGACTCCTGGACATGGGAGCGAGATCTGGACTATGTCACAACTTGGGAGGAGATAGACAGGTGGTCAGTCGACCCAGGGAGAATGCCGAAGCCCGCCTGGGATTCTCTGGAGCAGTGTGAGGAGGGATACCGGCGAATGGAGTCATCACGGCGGCGCGGAAGGAAGCCCGAGAGGCAGCAACCAAAAATGTATTGGGGGGTGGCACACGGGGAGTGAGACGAGTTCAGGTAGGAGAGAGAGGAACCGGGCAGGCACCGTGTTATGCTGTGAGGCGCACGGTGTCCCCGGTGCGGTACATCCCAGCTCCTCGTATCGGCTGGGCTAGAGTGGACATCGAGCCAGGTGCCATGAAGCCGGCTCAGCGCATCTGGTCTCCTGTGCGTCTCCTCGGGCCGGTGTACATGGCACCAGCCCTACGCATGGTGTCCCCGATTCGCCAGCACAGCCCAGTGCGGGCTATTCCACCTCGTCGCACTGGCCTGGCTACGGGAAGCTTTCAACCAGGCAGGGTTGGGCAGGCTCGGTGCTCGAGACCTCCTGTGCGCCTTCACGGTGGTCTATCCGGTGCCACCTCCACGTACCAGCCCTCCGGTGGCAGCCCCCCCGCACCAGGCTGTCTCTCCTTCTTCTGCCTACAGGTGCTCCCTCCTCTCTGGCGCTGCCAGAGTCTCCCATCTGTCCTGAGCTGCCAGAGTCTCCCAGTCTGTCCTGAGCTGCCAGAGTCTCCCAGTCTGTCCTGAGCTGCCAGAGTCTCCCAGTCTGTCCTGAGCTGCCAGAGTCTCCCAGTCTGTCCTGAGCTGCCAGAGTCTCCCAGTCTGTCCTGAGCTGCCAGAGTCTCCCATCTGTCCTGAGCTGCCAGAGTCTCCCGTCTGTCCTGAGCTGCCAGAGTCTCCCGTCCGTCCTGAGCTGCCAGAGTCTCCCAGTCTGTCGTGAGCTGCCAGAGTCTCCCAGTCTGTCGTGAGCTGCCAGAGTCTCCCAGTCTGTCGTGAGCTGCCAGAGTCTCCCAGTCTGTCGTGAGCTGCCAGAGTCTCCCAGTCTATCGTGAGCTGCCAGAGTCTCCCAGTCTGTTGTGAGCTGCCAGAGTCTCCCAGTCTGTCGTGAGCTGCCAGAGTCTCCCAGTCTGTCGTGAGCTGCCAGAGTCTCCCAGTCTGTCGTGAGCTGCCAGAGTCTCCCAGTCTGTCGTGAGCTGCCAGAGTCTCCCAGTCTGTCGTGAGCTGCCAGAGTCTCCCAGTCTGTCCTGAGCCGCCAGTCAGCCAGGAGCTGCCAGAGTCGCCTGTCAGCCAGGAGCTGCCAGAGTCGCCTGTCACACCGGCGATGCCGGAATCGCCCTTCACTCCGGAGCAGCCGGAGTCTCCCGCCTGTCCGGCGCTGCTGGAGTCGTCCTTCACTCCGGCGCTGCCGGAATCTCCCGTCCATTCGGGACCCATGGCTAGGGTCCCCGGTCGGAGGTCGGCGGCGAGGGTCGCCGCTCGTAAGAGGCCACGGGGGCGGTTGAGGAGGCGGACAAAAACTGTGGTGAAGTGGGGTCCACGTCCCGCGCCGGAGCCGCCACTGTAGGTTTAGGTTTTGCGGCCGGAGTCCGCACCTTTGGGGGGGGGGGGGGGGGTACTGTCACGTTCTGACCTTAGTTCTTTTGTTTTAGCATGGTCAGGGCGTGAGTTGGGGGGGTTGTCTATGTCCGTTTTTCTATGATTTTCTATTTCTGTGTTTGGCCTGGTATGGTTCTCAATCAGAGGCAGCTGCCAATCTGATTGAGAACCATATTTAGGTAGCCTGTTTTCCTTTGTGTTTTGTGGGTGGTTATTTTCAGTCTTTGTGTGTCTGCACCAGATACAACTGTTTCGGTTGTCACTTTGTTGTTTTGTATTTTTGAAGTGTTCAGTTTTACATTAAAAAGATGAACACTAACCACGAACACTTTGGTCCTCTCCATCTTCCACCTCTGAATGCCGTTACATGAGAACTCTCTTGGTAGATAGTGTTGTCGACAGCTTATCATAAGGTTCTCTACCTCAGGCGACCAATACCTCGAGACTTCTTTAATATTAGACATCGCGCACCAGCTGTTATTGACAAAAAGACACACACCCCACCCCTGGTCTTACCAATTTCAATGCACTTTTATGACTCAAAGAAGTCTTCAACGATAAGATGCATTTTTTGTTAGCTATCCTAGATGTGCGGTTGAGGAACTAGAGAGAGCACAGTAGTTTTCATTGGATCACAACCCTGCATCCCCGCCTTTACACAATTACTGTTTACTGTTTATGCTATCAAAAAAGGGCCATTATAAATAACAACCTGGGTCAGGTGAGCATCATTTGAAAGGTTGTTCTATTGCCAACATGACTAGCTAAGTTATAAAATACGATCTTACAGTGTCAGGCTTTCACATTGCAATTCAGAGAAACAGATCGTAATTTTGGTGCGCATAGAAAGGAGTCATGAGTGCATTCAGATTTGTGGTCTGCTTCAAATTTTCTTCACAAATCAACCAACATAGGCTTATTCTGTTCAGGATAAGCTAGGGTATAACGCCATGTCATATTGTAACTGTACACCAAACATAGTGATCATAAATGTTGACACTGTATATGACATGACTTTTATGATATGGAATATGAAATGCACATTTGGATTTATGGGTGTTTGCCTTGCTTTCTATGACATCACAGCGGTATTTATTATAATCCTCAACATCTCATCTTTCAAAATACATTGAAAATACAAAATACATTGAGTCTGTCACGCCCTGACCTTAGAGATCCTTTTTATTCTCTATGTTTGGTTAGGTCAGGGTGTGACTCGGGTGGGAAAGTCTATGTTTTCAATTTCTTTGTTTTTGGCTGTGTGTGGTTCCCAATCAGAGGCAGCTGTCTATCGTTTTCTCTGATTGGGGATCACATATAAGTTGTCATTTTCCTTTTGGATTTTGTGGGATCTTGTTTTCTATTTAGTGTTTCTGCCTGACAGAACTGTGTGCGCTCTTTTTCACTTTTGTTTGAGTGTTTTTTGAATAAAAGAATCATGAACACTTTCCACGCTGCGCTTTGCTCCACTCTTCCTACCACCAACGAAAGCCGTTACAGAGTCCCCGTAATTTACAGCAATTCCCTAACTCAGACAACAAAAACAGCAAAAGTTGGCAAATTAGCGGGAGGGATGGTGACAGCTTCCCAGTGTCCAAATCTGCCATTTTCAACCCGTATACAGGTTCGAGTGTAAAGGGCTACCAACAATAGTGAAGTACAAAACTATATAAATAGGCATATCATATATGGTAGCAGTACTGGGGGCATCCTTGTGTTTTTAGAGTGTGCTTAGGGGAGTACTGAGATTTCATTAGATATTACATAAGGGGTTCGTTTCCATATACCATAGAATCCAGGCACTTGTCATCTCCCGTCTGGACTACTGCAACTCGCTGTTGACTGGGCTCCTCGCTGGTGGCATCAAACCCCCTTATCCAGAACGCCGCAGCCCGCCTGTTATTCAACCTTCCCAAGTTCTCCCATGTCACCCCCCTTCTCCACACACTGCACTGGTTTCCAGTAAAAGTTTGCATCCACTACAAGACCATGGTACTCGTCTACGGAGCAGCAAGTGGGACTGCCACTCCCTACCTTCAGGCTATGCTCAAACCCTACACCCTGTACTCAAACCCTTCACCCTAAACTTTGTCTGTACACTATGCCTGATCCAAGATGACGTAGCAGTCAGATGTCTTTGTCTTTGTCTGGTCTCGTCCCATGTGTATATATATTTTTCTTTGCGTTCTTTTTAATATTTTTCCTAAACCTCAACTTCAAAATACTCTCCTGCAACCCACCTCACCCAATGTGGTGTGGATCTGTTTTTTGTTTTTTTCTATTACCTAGTATTCTATTTACCTCCGAACTGGAATACCTCAACTGAAGCTAGCTAGCTAACTAGCTACCAGCTATCAGTCAGCTAACCACTGCTAGAGGTCATCAGCTAACCTTTAGCTCGGAAAGCTCTCGCCAGTTCATACAACGCGTTTCAAACCAGAGCATACCGGACCTATTTTTCTCTCCATATCCCCGAAATCCTACCACAAACCTTTTCATCTGGATCATCACAGCTAGCTAACCGCAACCCGGGTTGACTACTCCTGGCTAACGTTTCTGTCCCAGAGCTAGCACCAACTAGCCTGGGCCTACTGCCGGTACGGGCAAAGAGCCCCGCCGATCCTCTACGACTGGAATACCGACATAATCTGCCCGATGATTCCAACAGGCCACTCAGGCGCGATGTCCGCTAAAGGCCCGTTCTGCTAACCTTCTAGGCCTGCTAGCTACCTAGAGCTACTTGGAACCCTACTAATTCCACGACTGGTCTATCAACGTCACCGCACGAAGAGGAAAAAAGAGACCTACCCCCATCGCAACGTCCCCATAGGCTAACTTGCTAGCCCCGGTCTGCTAACTGCTAGCTTGCCTTCCCCGTTCTGCTAACTGCTAGCTTCCCTGCCTCGGTCTGCTAACTGCTAGCCCCTACAAACTGCTTGCTTGCTAATCCGGTCTGCTAACTGCTAGCTTGTTTAGCCCCGCCTACTAACTGTTAGCATGTTAGCATCGGCCTGCTAACTGTCTGAATCGCCGTGTCCCCAGTCAGCCCAACCACTCACTGGACCCATATGTTCACTTGGCTACGCATGCCTCTCTCTAATAACAATATGCCTCGTCCATTACTGTCCTGGTTAATGATTACTGCCTTATTTCACTGTAGAGCCTCTAGCCCTGCTCAATATGCCTTAACCAACCATGTTGTTCCACCTCCTACATATGCGATGACATCACCTGGTTTAAACGTCTCTAGAGACTATATCTCTTTCATCATTACTCAATGCCTAGGTTTACCTCCAATGTACTCACATCCTACCTTACCTTTGTCTGTGCACTATGCCTTGAATCTATGCTATCGTCCCAGAAACCTGCTCCTTTTACTCTCTGTTCCGGACGTGCTAGACGGCCAGTTTGTATAGCATTTAGCCGTACCCTTATCCTACTTCTTCTCTGTTCCTCTGGTGATGTAGAGGTTAATCCAGGTCCTGCAGTGCCTAGCTCCACTCCCACTCCCCAGGTGCTCTCATTTGTTGACTTCTGTAACTGTAAAAGCCTTGGTTTCATGCATGTTAACATTAGAAGCCTACTCCCTAAGTTTGTTTTACTCACTGGTTTAGCACACTCTGCCAACACGTATGTCTTAGCCGTGTCTGAATCCTGGCTTAGGAAAACCACCAAAAACCCTGAAATCTCCATTGCTAACTATAACATTTTCCACCAAGATAGAACTGCCAAAGGGGGCGGTGTTCTACTGAAAAGATAGCCCGCAGAGTTCTGTATTACTATCCAAGTCTGTACCCAAACAATTTGAGCTCCTACTTCTAAAAATGCACCTTTCCAGAAACAAGTCTCTCACTGATGCCACTTGCTATAGACCTCCCTCTGCCCCCAGCTGTTCCCTCGATACCAGATGTGAATTGATTGCCCCCCATCTATCTTCTGAGCTCGTGCTACTAGGTGACCTAAACTGGGACATGCTTAACACCCCGGCCATCCTACAATCCAAGCTTGATGCCCTCAATCTCACACAAATTATCGATGAACCTACCAGGTACAACTCCAAATCCGTGAACACGGGCACCCTCATAGATGTCATCCTAACTAACTCGCCCTCCAAATACACCTCTGCTGTTTTCAATCAAGATCTCAGCGATCACTGCCTCATTGTCTGCATCCATAATGGTCTGCGACCAAACGACCACCCCTCATCACTGTCAAACGCTCCCTAAAACACTTCTGCGAGCAGGTCTTTCTAATCGACCTGGCCGGGGTATCCTGGAATGATATTGACCTCATCCCGTCAGTAGATGATGCCTGGCTATTCTTTAAAAGTGCCTTCCTCACCATCTTAAATAAGCATGCCCCATTCAAAAACTGTAGAACTAGGAACATATATAGTCCTTGGTTCACTCCAGACCTGTCTGCCCTTGACCAGCACAAAAACATCCTGTGGCGTTCTGCATTAGTATCAGAATTTTTCAGCGAAGTTAGGAACAAATATACACAGGCAGTTAGGAAAGCTAAGGCTAGCTTTTTCAAACAGAAATTTACCTAAATATGGTTCTCAATCAGGGACAACGATTGACAGCTGCCTCTGATTGAGAACCATATCAGGCCAAACACAGAAATAGAAAATCATAGAAAAACTAACATAGACAACCCACCCAACTCACGCCCTGACCATACTAAAACAAAAGTCAAAACAAAGGAACTAAGGTCAGAACGTGACATCTCATCTGTATTATTCGTAGCCATCTATTTACCACCACAAAGCTCTCAACCAACTCTATAAGGCCATAAGCAAAGAAGAAAATGCTCACCCAGAAGCGGCGCTTTGGTCCTCTCCTTCTTCCACCTCTGAATGCCGTTACAGAACCACCCACCAAAAAAGGACCAAGCAGCGTGGTAACGGGCAGCAGCAGCAGCAGCGGTCACAGGACTCCTGGACATGGGAGCGAGATCTGGACTATGTCACAACTTGGGAGGAGATAGACAGGTGGTCAGTCGACCCAGGGAGAATGCCGAAGCCCGCCTGGGATTCTCTGGAGCAGTGTGAGGAGGGATACCGGCGAATGGAGTCATCACGGCGGCGCGGAAGGAAGCCCGAGAGGCAGCAACCAAAAATGTATTGGGGGGTGGCACACGGGGAGTGAGACGAGTTCAGGTAGGAGAGAGAGGAACCGGGCAGGCACCGTGTTATGCTGTGAGGCGCACGGTGTCCCCGGTGCGGTACATCCCAGCTCCTCGTATCGGCTGGGCTAGAGTGGACATCGAGCCAGGTGCCATGAAGCCGGCTCAGCGCATCTGGTCTCCTGTGCGTCTCCTCGGGCCGGTGTACATGGCACCAGCCCTACGCATGGTGTCCCCGATTCGCCAGCACAGCCCAGTGCGGGCTATTCCACCTCGTCGCACTGGCCTGGCTACGGGAAGCTTTCAACCAGGCAGGGTTGGGCAGGCTCGGTGCTCGAGACCTCCTGTGCGCCTTCACGGTGGTCTATCCGGTGCCACCTCCACGTACCAGCCCTCCGGTGGCAGCCCCCCCGCACCAGGCTGTCTCTCCTTCTTCTGCCTACAGGTGCTCCCTCCTCTCTGGCGCTGCCAGAGTCTCCCATCTGTCCTGAGCTGCCAGAGTCTCCCAGTCTGTCCTGAGCTGCCAGAGTCTCCCAGTCTGTCCTGAGCTGCCAGAGTCTCCCAGTCTGTCCTGAGCTGCCAGAGTCTCCCAGTCTGTCCTGAGCTGCCAGAGTCTCCCAGTCTGTCCTGAGCTGCCAGAGTCTCCCATCTGTCCTGAGCTGCCAGAGTCTCCCGTCTGTCCTGAGCTGCCAGAGTCTCCCGTCTGTCCTGAGCTGCCAGAGTCTCCCAGTCTGTCGTGAGCTGCCAGAGTCTCCCAGTCTGTCGTGAGCTGCCAGAGTCTCCCAGTCTGTCGTGAGCTGCCAGAGTCTCCCAGTCTGTCGTGAGCTGCCAGAGTCTCCCAGTCTATCGTGAGCTGCCAGAGTCTCCCAGTCTGTTGTGAGCTGCCAGAGTCTCCCAGTCTGTCGTGAGCTGCCAGAGTCTCCCAGTCTGTCGTGAGCTGCCAGAGTCTCCCAGTCTGTCGTGAGCTGCCAGAGTCTCCCAGTCTGTCGTGAGCTGCCAGAGTCTCCCAGTCTGTCGTGAGCTGCCAGAGTCTCCCAGTCTGTCCTGAGCCGCCAGTCAGCCAGGAGCTGCCAGAGTCGCCTGTCAGCCAGGAGCTGCCAGAGTCGCCTGTCACACCGGCGATGCCGGAATCGCCCTTCACTCCGGAGCAGCCGGAGTCTCCCGCCTGTCCGGCGCTGCTGGAGTCGTCCTTCACTCCGGCGCTGCCGGAATCTCCCGTCCATTCGGGACCCATGGCTAGGGTCCCCGGTCGGAGGTCGGCGGCGAGGGTCGCCGCTCGTAAGAGGCCACGGGGGCGGTTGAGGAGGCGGACAAAAACTGTGGTGAAGTGGGGTCCACGTCCCGCGCCGGAGCCGCCACTGTAGGTTTAGGTTTTGCGGCCGGAGTCCGCACCTTTGGGGGGGGGGGGGGGGGTACTGTCACGTTCTGACCTTAGTTCTTTTGTTTTAGCATGGTCAGGGCGTGAGTTGGGGGGGTTGTCTATGTCCGTTTTTCTATGATTTTCTATTTCTGTGTTTGGCCTGGTATGGTTCTCAATCAGAGGCAGCTGCCAATCTGATTGAGAACCATATTTAGGTAGCCTGTTTTCCTTTGTGTTTTGTGGGTGGTTATTTTCAGTCTTTGTGTGTCTGCACCAGATACAACTGTTTCGGTTGTCACTTTGTTGTTTTGTATTTTTGAAGTGTTCAGTTTTACATTAAAAAGATGAACACTAACCACGAACACTTTGGTCCTCTCCATCTTCCACCTCTGAATGCCGTTACATGAGAACTCTCTTGGTAGATAGTGTTGTCGACAGCTTATCATAAGGTTCTCTACCTCAGGCGACCAATACCTCGAGACTTCTTTAATATTAGACATCGCGCACCAGCTGTTATTGACAAAAAGACACACACCCCACCCCTGGTCTTACCAATTTCAATGCACTTTTATGACTCTCATTTGTTGACTTCTGTAACTGTAAAAGCCTTGGTTTCATGCATGTTAACATTAGAAGCCTACTCCCTAAGTTTGTTTTACTCACTGGTTTAGCACACTCTGCCAACACGTATGTCTTAGCCGTGTCTGAATCCTGGCTTAGGAAAACCACCAAAAACCCTGAAATCTCCATTGCTAACTATAACATTTTCCACCAAGATAGAACTGCCAAAGGGGGCGGTGTTCTACTGAAAAGATAGCCCGCAGAGTTCTGTATTACTATCCAAGTCTGTACCCAAACAATTTGAGCTCCTACTTCTAAAAATGCACCTTTCCAGAAACAAGTCTCTCACTGATGCCACTTGCTATAGACCTCCCTCTGCCCCCAGCTGTTCCCTCGATACCAGATGTGAATTGATTGCCCCCCATCTATCTTCTGAGCTCGTGCTACTAGGTGACCTAAACTGGGACATGCTTAACACCCCGGCCATCCTACAATCCAAGCTTGATGCCCTCAATCTCACACAAATTATCGATGAACCTACCAGGTACAACTCCAAATCCGTGAACACGGGCACCCTCATAGATGTCATCCTAACTAACTCGCCCTCCAAATACACCTCTGCTGTTTTCAATCAAGATCTCAGCGATCACTGCCTCATTGTCTGCATCCATAATGGTCTGCGACCAAACGACCACCCCTCATCACTGTCAAACGCTCCCTAAAACACTTCTGCGAGCAGGTCTTTCTAATCGACCTGGCCGGGGTATCCTGGAATGATATTGACCTCATCCCGTCAGTAGATGATGCCTGGCTATTCTTTAAAAGTGCCTTCCTCACCATCTTAAATAAGCATGCCCCATTCAAAAACTGTAGAACTAGGAACATATATAGTCCTTGGTTCACTCCAGACCTGTCTGCCCTTGACCAGCACAAAAACATCCTGTGGCGTTCTGCATTAGTATCAGAATTTTTCAGCGAAGTTAGGAACAAATATACACAGGCAGTTAGGAAAGCTAAGGCTAGCTTTTTCAAACAGAAATTTACCTAAATATGGTTCTCAATCAGGGACAACGATTGACAGCTGCCTCTGATTGAGAACCATATCAGGCCAAACACAGAAATAGAAAATCATAGAAAAACTAACATAGACAACCCACCCAACTCACGCCCTGACCATACTAAAACAAAAGTCAAAACAAAGGAACTAAGGTCAGAACGTGACATCTCATCTGTATTATTCGTAGCCATCTATTTACCACCACAAAGCTCTCAACCAACTCTATAAGGCCATAAGCAAAGAAGAAAATGCTCACCCAGAAGCGGCGCTTTGGTCCTCTCCTTCTTCCACCTCTGAATGCCGTTACAGAACCACCCACCAAAAAAGGACCAAGCAGCGTGGTAACGGGCAGCAGCAGCAGCAGCGGTCACAGGACTCCTGGACATGGGAGCGAGATCTGGACTATGTCACAACTTGGGAGGAGATAGACAGGTGGTCAGTCGACCCAGGGAGAATGCCGAAGCCCGCCTGGGATTCTCTGGAGCAGTGTGAGGAGGGATACCGGCGAATGGAGTCATCACGGCGGCGCGGAAGGAAGCCCGAGAGGCAGCAACCAAAAATGTATTGGGGGGTGGCACACGGGGAGTGAGACGAGTTCAGGTAGGAGAGAGAGGAACCGGGCAGGCACCGTGTTATGCTGTGAGGCGCACGGTGTCCCCGGTGCGGTACATCCCAGCTCCTCGTATCGGCTGGGCTAGAGTGGACATCGAGCCAGGTGCCATGAAGCCGGCTCAGCGCATCTGGTCTCCTGTGCGTCTCCTCGGGCCGGTGTACATGGCACCAGCCCTACGCATGGTGTCCCCGATTCGCCAGCACAGCCCAGTGCGGGCTATTCCACCTCGTCGCACTGGCCTGGCTACGGGAAGCTTTCAACCAGGCAGGGTTGGGCAGGCTCGGTGCTCGAGACCTCCTGTGCGCCTTCACGGTGGTCTATCCGGTGCCACCTCCACGTACCAGCCCTCCGGTGGCAGCCCCCCCGCACCAGGCTGTCTCTCCTTCTTCTGCCTACAGGTGCTCCCTCCTCTCTGGCGCTGCCAGAGTCTCCCATCTGTCCTGAGCTGCCAGAGTCTCCCAGTCTGTCCTGAGCTGCCAGAGTCTCCCAGTCTGTCCTGAGCTGCCAGAGTCTCCCAGTCTGTCCTGAGCTGCCAGAGTCTCCCAGTCTGTCCTGAGCTGCCAGAGTCTCCCAGTCTGTCCTGAGCTGCCAGAGTCTCCCATCTGTCCTGAGCTGCCAGAGTCTCCCGTCTGTCCTGAGCTGCCAGAGTCTCCCGTCTGTCCTGAGCTGCCAGAGTCTCCCAGTCTGTCGTGAGCTGCCAGAGTCTCCCAGTCTGTCGTGAGCTGCCAGAGTCTCCCAGTCTGTCGTGAGCTGCCAGAGTCTCCCAGTCTGTCGTGAGCTGCCAGAGTCTCCCAGTCTATCGTGAGCTGCCAGAGTCTCCCAGTCTGTTGTGAGCTGCCAGAGTCTCCCAGTCTGTCGTGAGCTGCCAGAGTCTCCCAGTCTGTCGTGAGCTGCCAGAGTCTCCCAGTCTGTCGTGAGCTGCCAGAGTCTCCCAGTCTGTCGTGAGCTGCCAGAGTCTCCCAGTCTGTCGTGAGCTGCCAGAGTCTCCCAGTCTGTCCTGAGCCGCCAGTCAGCCAGGAGCTGCCAGAGTCGCCTGTCAGCCAGGAGCTGCCAGAGTCGCCTGTCACACCGGCGATGCCGGAATCGCCCTTCACTCCGGAGCAGCCGGAGTCTCCCGCCTGTCCGGCGCTGCTGGAGTCGTCCTTCACTCCGGCGCTGCCGGAATCTCCCGTCCATTCGGGACCCATGGCTAGGGTCCCCGGTCGGAGGTCGGCGGCGAGGGTCGCCGCTCGTAAGAGGCCACGGGGGCGGTTGAGGAGGCGGACAAAAACTGTGGTGAAGTGGGGTCCACGTCCCGCGCCGGAGCCGCCACTGTAGGTTTAGGTTTTGCGGCCGGAGTCCGCACCTTTGGGGGGGGGGGGGGGTACTGTCACGTTCTGACCTTAGTTCTTTTGTTTTAGCATGGTCAGGGCGTGAGTTGGGGGGGTTGTCTATGTCCGTTTTTCTATGATTTTCTATTTCTGTGTTTGGCCTGGTATGGTTCTCAATCAGAGGCAGCTGCCAATCTGATTGAGAACCATATTTAGGTAGCCTGTTTTCCTTTGTGTTTTGTGGGTGGTTATTTTCAGTCTTTGTGTGTCTGCACCAGATACAACTGTTTCGGTTGTCACTTTGTTGTTTTGTATTTTTGAAGTGTTCAGTTTTACATTAAAAAGATGAACACTAACCACGAACACTTTGGTCCTCTCCATCTTCCACCTCTGAATGCCGTTACATGAGAACTCTCTTGGTAGATAGTGTTGTCGACAGCTTATCATAAGGTTCTCTACCTCAGGCGACCAATACCTCGAGACTTCTTTAATATTAGACATCGCGCACCAGCTGTTATTGACAAAAAGACACACACCCCACCCCTGGTCTTACCAATTTCAATGCACTTTTATGACTCAAAGAAGTCTTCAACGATAAGATGCATTTTTTGTTAGCTATCCTAGATGTGCGGTTGAGGAACTAGAGAGAGCACAGTAGTTTTCATTGGATCACAACCCTGCATCCCCGCCTTTACACAATTACTGTTTACTGTTTATGCTATCAAAAAAGGGCCATTATAAATAACAACCTGGGTCAGGTGAGCATCATTTGAAAGGTTGTTCTATTGCCAACATGACTAGCTAAGTTATAAAATACGATCTTACAGTGTCAGGCTTTCACATTGCAATTCAGAGAAACAGATCGTAATTTTGGTGCGCATAGAAAGGAGTCATGAGTGCATTCAGATTTGTGGTCTGCTTCAAATTTTCTTCACAAATCAACCAACATAGGCTTATTCTGTTCAGGATAAGCTAGGGTATAACGCCATGTCATATTGTAACTGTACACCAAACATAGTGATCATAAATGTTGACACTGTATATGACATGACTTTTATGATATGGAATATGAAATGCACATTTGGATTTATGGGTGTTTGCCTTGCTTTCTATGACATCACAGCGGTATTTATTATAATCCTCAACATCTCATCTTTCAAAATACATTGAAAATACAAAATACATTGAGTCTGTCACGCCCTGACCTTAGAGATCCTTTTTATTCTCTATGTTTGGTTAGGTCAGGGTGTGACTCGGGTGGGAAAGTCTATGTTTTCAATTTCTTTGTTTTTGGCTGTGTGTGGTTCCCAATCAGAGGCAGCTGTCTATCGTTTTCTCTGATTGGGGATCACATATAAGTTGTCATTTTCCTTTTGGATTTTGTGGGATCTTGTTTTCTATTTAGTGTTTCTGCCTGACAGAACTGTGTGCGCTCTTTTTCACTTTTGTTTGAGTGTTTTTTGAATAAAAGAATCATGAACACTTTCCACGCTGCGCTTTGCTCCACTCTTCCTACCACCAACGAAAGCCGTTACAGAGTCCCCGTAATTTACAGCAATTCCCTAACTCAGACAACAAAAACAGCAAAAGTTGGCAAATTAGCGGGAGGGATGGTGACAGCTTCCCAGTGTCCAAATCTGCCATTTTCAACCCGTATACAGGTTCGAGTGTAAAGGGCTACCAACAATAGTGAAGTACAAAACTATATAAATAGGCATATCATATATGGTAGCAGTACTGGGGGCATCCTTGTGTTTTTAGAGTGTGCTTAGGGGAGTACTGAGATTTCATTAGATATTACATAAGGGGTTTGTTTCCATATACCATAGAATCCAGGCACTTGTCATCTCCCGTCTGGACTACTGCAACTCGCTGTTGACTGGGCTCCTCGCTGGTGGCATCAAACCGCCTTATCCAGAACGCCGCAGCCCGCCTGTTATTCAACCTTCCCAAGTTCTCCCATGTCACCCCCCTTCTCCACACACTGCACTGGTTTCCAGTAAAAGTTTGCATCCACTACAAGACCATGGTACTCGTCTACGGAGCAGCAAGTGGGACTGCCACTCCCTACCTTCAGGCTATGCTCAAACCCTACACCCTGTACTCAAACCCTTCACCCTAAACTTTGTCTGTACACTATGCCTGATCCAAGATGACGTAGCAGTCAGATGTCTTTGTCTTTGTCTGGTCTCGTCCCATGTGTATATATATTTTTCTTTGCGTTCTTTTTAATATTTTTCCTAAACCTCAACTTCAAAATACTCTCCTGCAACCCACCTCACCCAATGTGGTGTGGATCTGTTTTTTGTTTTTTTCTATTACCTAGTATTCTATTTACCTCCGAACTGGAATACCTCAACTGAAGCTAGCTAGCTAACTAGCTACCAGCTATCAGTCAGCTAACCACTGCTAGAGGTCATCAGCTAACCTTTAGCTCGGAAAGCTCTCGCCAGTTCATACAACGCGTTTCAAACCAGAGCATACCGGACCTATTTTTCTCTCCATATCCCCGAAATCCTACCACAAACCTTTTCATCTGGATCATCACAGCTAGCTAACCGCAACCCGGGTTGACTACTCCTGGCTAACGTTTCTGTCCCAGAGCTAGCACCAACTAGCCTGGGCCTACTGCCGGTACGGGCAAAGAGCCCCGCCGATCCTCTACGACTGGAATACCGACATAATCTGCCCGATGATTCCAACAGGCCACTCAGGCGCGATGTCCGCTAAAGGCCCGTTCTGCTAACCTTCTAGGCCTGCTAGCTACCTAGAGCTACTTGGAACCCTACTAATTCCACGACTGGTCTATCAACGTCACCGCACGAAGAGGAAAAAAGAGACATACCCCCATCGCAACGTCCCCATAGGCTAACTTGCTAGCCCCGGTCTGCTAACTGCTAGCTTGCCTTCCCCGTTCTGCTAACTGCTAGCTTCCCTGCCTCGGTCTGCTAACTGCTAGCCCCTACAAACTGCTTGCTTGCTAATCCGGTCTGCTAACTGCTAGCTTGTTTAGCCCCGCCTACTAACTGTTAGCATGTTAGCATCGGCCTGCTAACTGTCTGAATCGCCGTGTCCCCAGTCAGCCCAACCACTCACTGGACCCATATGTTCACTTGGCTACGCATGCCTCTCTCTAATAACAATATGCCTCGTCCATTACTGTCCTGGTTAATGATTACTGCCTTATTTCACTGTAGAGCCTCTAGCCCTGCTCAATATGCCTTAACCAACCATGTTGTTCCACCTCCTACATATGCGATGACATCACCTGGTTTAAACGTCTCTAGAGACTATATCTCTTTCATCATTACTCAATGCCTAGGTTTACCTCCAATGTACTCACATCCTACCTTACCTTTGTCTGTGCACTATGCCTTGAATCTATGCTATCGTCCCAGAAACCTGCTCCTTTTACTCTCTGTTCCGGACGTGCTAGACGGCCAGTTTGTATAGCATTTAGCCGTACCCTTATCCTACTTCTTCTCTGTTCCTCTGGTGATGTAGAGGTTAATCCAGGTCCTGCAGTGCCTAGCTCCACTCCCACTCCCCAGGTGCTCTCATTTGTTGACTTCTGTAACTGTAAAAGCCTTGGTTTCATGCATGTTAACATTAGAAGCCTACTCCCTAAGTTTGTTTTACTCACTGGTTTAGCACACTCTGCCAACACGTATGTCTTAGCCGTGTCTGAATCCTGGCTTAGGAAAACCACCAAAAACCCTGAAATCTCCATTGCTAACTATAACATTTTCCACCAAGATAGAACTGCCAAAGGGGGCGGTGTTCTACTGAAAAGATAGCCCGCAGAGTTCTGTATTACTATCCAAGTCTGTACCCAAACAATTTGAGCTCCTACTTCTAAAAATGCACCTTTCCAGAAACAAGTCTCTCACTGATGCCACTTGCTATAGACCTCCCTCTGCCCCCAGCTGTTCCCTCGATACCAGATGTGAATTGATTGCCCCCCATCTATCTTCTGAGCTCGTGCTACTAGGTGACCTAAACTGGGACATGCTTAACACCCCGGCCATCCTACAATCCAAGCTTGATGCCCTCAATCTCACACAAATTATCGATGAACCTACCAGGTACAACTCCAAATCCGTGAACACGGGCACCCTCATAGATGTCATCCTAACTAACTCGCCCTCCAAATACACCTCTGCTGTTTTCAATCAAGATCTCAGCGATCACTGCCTCATTGTCTGCATCCATAATGGTCTGCGACCAAACGACCACCCCTCATCACTGTCAAACGCTCCCTAAAACACTTCTGCGAGCAGGTCTTTCTAATCGACCTGGCCGGGGTATCCTGGAATGATATTGACCTCATCCCGTCAGTAGATGATGCCTGGCTATTCTTTAAAAGTGCCTTCCTCACCATCTTAAATAAGCATGCCCCATTCAAAAACTGTAGAACTAGGAACATATATAGTCCTTGGTTCACTCCAGACCTGTCTGCCCTTGACCAGCACAAAAACATCCTGTGGCGTTCTGCATTAGTATCAGAATTTTTCAGCGAAGTTAGGAACAAATATACACAGGCAGTTAGGAAAGCTAAGGCTAGCTTTTTCAAACAGAAATTTGCATCCTGTAGTACTAACTCAAAAAAGTTCTGGGCCACTGTAAAGTCCATGGAGAATAAAAGCACTTCCTCCCAGCTGCCCACTGCTCTGAGAATAGGAAACACTGTCACCACCGATAAATCCACTATAATTGAGAATTTCAATAAGCATTTCTCTACGGCTGGCCATGCTTTCCACCTGGCTACCCCTACCCCAGTCAACTGCCCGGCACCCTCCACAGCAATCCGCCAAAGCCCCCACCCTTTCTCCTTCACCCAAATCCAGAGAGCTGATGTTCTGAAAGAGCTGCAAAATCTGGACCCCTACAAATCAGCCGGGCTAGACAATCTGGACCCTCTCTTTCTAAAATGATCTGCCGAAATTGTTCAACC
Organism: Oncorhynchus clarkii lewisi; assembly: GCF_045791955.1. NCBI lineage: Eukaryota > Metazoa > Chordata > Actinopteri > Salmoniformes > Salmonidae > Oncorhynchus > Oncorhynchus clarkii. The sequence continues at coordinate 79,277,515 of NC_092147.1, read as the reverse complement.
CCTATTACTAGCCTGTTCAACCTCTCTTTCGTATCGTCTGAGATTCCCAAAGATTGGAAAGCTGCCGTGGTCATCCCCCTCTTCAAAGGGGGTGACACTCTAGACACAAACTGCTACAGGCCTATATCTATCCTACCCTGTCTTTCTAAGGTCTTCGAAAGCCAAGTTAACAAACAGATTACCAACCATTTCGAATCCCACCGTACCTTCTCCGCTATGCAATCTGGTTTCAGAGCTGGTCATGGGTGCACCTCAGCCACGCTCAAGGTTCTAAACGACATCATAACCGCCATCGTTAAGAGACATTACTGTGCAGCTGTATTCATCGACCTTGCCAAGGCTTTCGACTCTGTCAATCACCACATTCTTATTGGCAGACTCGACAGTCTTGGTTTCTCAAATGATTGCCTCGCCTGGTTTACCAACTACTTCTCAGACAGAGTTCAGTATGGCAAATCGGAGGGCCTGTTGTCCAGACCTCTGGCAGTCTCTATGGGGGTGCCACAGGGTTCAATCCTCGGGCCGACTCTCTTCTCTGTATATATCAATGATGTTGCTCTTGCTGCTGGTGATTCTCTGATACACCTCTACGCAGACAACACCATTCTGTATACTTCTGGCCCTTCTTTGGACACTGTGTTAACTAACCTCCAGACGAGCTTCAATGCCATACAACTCTCCTTCCGTGGCCTCCAACTGCTCTTAAATGCAAGTAAAACTAAATGCATGCACCTGCTCGCCCGTCCAGCATCATTACTCTGGACGGCGCTGACTAAGAATATGTGGACAACTACAAATACCTAGGTGTCTGGTTAGACTGTAAACTCTCCTTTCAGACTCACATTAAGCATCTCCAATCCAAAATTAAATCTAGAATCGGCTTCCTATATCGCAACAAAGCATCCTTCACTCATGCTGCAAAACATACCCTCGTAAAACTGGCCATCCTACCGATCTTCGACTTCGGTGATGTCATCTATAAAATAGCCTCCAACACTCTACTCAACAAACTGGATGCAGTCTATCACAGTGCTATCCGTTTTGTCACCAAAGCCCCATACACTACCCACCATTGCGACCTGTACGCTCTCGTTGGCTGGCCCTCGCTTCATACTCGTCGCCAAACCCACAGGCTACAGGTTATCTACAAGTCTCTGCTAGGTAAAGCCCCGCCTTATCTCAGCTCACTGGTCACCATAGCAGCACCCACTCGTAGCACACGTTCCAGCAGGTATATCTCACTGGTCACCCCCAAAGCCAATTCCTCCTTTGGTCATCTTTCCTTCCAGTTCTCTGCTGCCAATGACTGGAACGAACTGCAAAAATCTCTGAAACTGGAGACTCATATCTCCCTCACTAGCTTTAAGCGCCAGCTGTCAGAGCAGCTCACAGATCACTGCACCTGTACATAGCCCATCTGTAAACAGCCCATCTATCTACCTACCTCATCCCCATACTGTATTTATTTATGTATCTTGCTCCTTTGCACCCCAGTATCTCTACTTGCACATTCATCTTCTGCACATCTACCATTCCAGTGTTGCACTCACTGTTTATATAATTTTATTTTTATTTTATTGGACTGTATTATTGACTATGTTTTGTTTATTCCATGTGTAACTCTGTGTTGTTGTATGTGTCAAATTGCTTTGCTTTATCTTGGCCAGGTCGCATTTGTAAATGAGAACTTGTTCTCAACTAGCCTACCTGGTTAAATAGAGGTGAAAAAAAAACCCACCAAGTATTCTGTTTTGCCACCGCTGATCTCTAGGCTCCGCCCAGTCAGACCTTTTCGCTGTCCTGGCTCCCCAATGGTGAAACTTGCTTCCCCCTGAAGCTAGGAGAGCAGAGTCCTTGCCCATATTCCAAACGAATCTAAAACCCTATCTCTTCAAAGAGTATTTTAAATAATCCCACAGCAGGCAGCCCCCCCCCCCCCCAAAAAAAAACAACACTCACACTTGACTTTACCTCCCCCCTTACTTGCACTGACTTTGCTGATGGCTACTTTATTGATGAAACATTACTATGGCTGAGATACAGTGCCTTTACAAAGTATTCACACCCCTTTACTTTTCCACATTTTGTTGTGTTATAACCTGAATTTAAAATGGATTAAATTGAGATGTGACACTGATCTACACATAATACCCCATAATGTCAAAGTGGAATTTTGTTTGTGGAACATTTTTTAAATTAATAAAACATGTAAAGCTGAAATGTCTTGAGTCAATAAGTATTCAACCCCTTTGTTATGGCAAGCCTAAATAAGTAATGGAGTAAAAAAATATACTTAACAAATCACATAATAAATTGCATGGACTCATTCCGTGTTCAACAATACTGGTTAACATGATTTTATAATGACTAACCCATCTTTGTACCCCTCACAAACAATATTCTGTAACGTTCCTCAATCAGGGAGTTTTTCCTAGCCACCGTGCTTCTACACCTGCATTGCTTGCTGTTTGGGGTTTTAGGCTGGGTTTCTGTACAGCACTTTGAGATATCAGCTGATGTACGAAGGGCTATATAAATAAATTTGATTTGATTTGAATCAGGCAGTGAATTTCAAGCACAGATTCAAGCACAAAGACAAGGGAGATTTTTCAATGCCTGGCAAAGAAAGGCACCGATAAGTTGAAGTGTAAAAAAAATAAAAAGATGCTGAATATATCCCTTTCAGCATGGTGAAGTTATTAATTATGTTTTGGAAGGTGTATTAATAAAACTAGTAACTACAAAGATACAGGCGTACTTCCTAACTCAGTTGCCGGAGAGGAAGGAAACTGCTCAGGGATTTCACCATGAGGACAATGGTGATTTTAAAACATTTACAGAGTTGAATGGCTGCTTTATGATAAAACTGAGGATGGATAAATAACATTGTAATTACTCCAAAATACAAACCTAAATGACAAAGTGAAAACAAGGAATACAAATATTCCAAAATATTATAATACACTTTTTTTCCTGAATATTTACGGAAAATCCAACACATCACATCACTGAGTACCACTCCTGATATTTTCAGTATGTGGTGGCTGCATCATGCTATGGGTATGCTTGTCATCGGCAAGGACTAGGGAGTTTTTCAGGATAAAAAATAAACATAAGAGCGTCTGCTAAAGAACTAAAATGTAAATGTAATGTAACAAATTATTTAGGAGATTTTGAATTTTTTGTACAATTTTGGCAGTTGAGTTTGAATAGCCCTTCAAGGTTCAACAAATATGTAAAGTATACATCACCCAATGGACTACCAATTCCCAAGAAAGCCAAGTAGGCCAGTAGTGACATTGCAAGTACAGAGAATATTTGAATGCTGTCATTGACATTTTGCTCTTGTCGTTGGTTACAACTTTAGTCTTATTGTTGCTCTGTTACTTTGTGGAACTGAGTGTTCCAAGGCCATGCACAGATAACATTTAGGATCCGATGACTGGTATACAGTGGATTCAGAAAGTATTCAGACCCCTTGATTTTTTCCCACATTTTGTTACGTTACAGCCTTATTCTAAAATGTATGATTTGTTATAATGCAATTGAGCTCAGGTGCATCCTGTTTCCAATGGTCATCCTTGAGATGTTTCTACAACTTGATTGGAGTCCGCCTATGGCAAAGTCAATTGATTGGACATGATTTGGAAAGGCACACACCTGGCTATATAACATCCCACAGTTGATGAAACCTGCCCCAGAGTGCTCAGGACCTCAGACTGGGGCAAAGATTCACCTTCCAACAGGACAACAACCCTGTGCACACAGCCAAGACAATGCAAGAGTGACTTCGGGACACGTCTCTGAATGTCCCTGAGTGGCCCAGTCAAAACCCGGACTTGAACCCGATCTAACATCTCTGGAGAGACCTAAAAATAGCTGTGCAGCGTTGCTCCCCATCCAACCTGACAGAGCTTGAGAGGATCTGCAGAGAAGAATGGGAAGAATTGGAACTCCCCAAACACAGGTGTGCCAAGCTTGTAGCAACATATTAAAAAAAAGAATAGAGACTGTAATGCCTTATTATTATTGGACCATGCTGGTCATTTATGAACATTTGAACATCTTGGCCATGTTCTGTTATAATCTCCACCCGGCACAGCCAGAAGAGGACTGGCCACCCCACATAGCCTGGTTCCTCTCTAGGTTTCTTCCTAGGTTTTGGCCTTTCTAGGGAGTTTTTACTAGCCACCGTGCTTCTACACCTGCATTGCTTGCTGTTTGGGGTTTTAGGCTGGGTTTCTGTACAGCACTTTGAGATATCAGCTGATGTACGAAGGGCTATATAAATACATTTGATTTCATTTGATTTAATCGCTGCCAAAGGTGCTTCAACAAAGTACTGAGTAAAGGGTTTGAATACTTATGTAAATGTGATATTAAAGTTTTTTATTTTGAATATATTTGCAAAATGTTCTAAAAAACGTTTTTTTCTTTGTCATGTGGTATTGTGTGTAGATTGATGAGGAAAAGAAAGCTATTTAATACATTTTAAATTAAGGCTGTAACATAAGAAAATGTGGAAAAAGTCAAGGGGTCTGAGTACTTTCCGAATGCACTGAACGAAAATATAAATTCAATATGCAACAATTTCAAAGATTTTACTATGTTACAGTTCACATAAGGAAATCAGTAAATTGAAATGAATTCATTAGGCCCTAATCTATGGATTTCACATGACTGGGCAGGGGTGCAGCCAGGCCCACCCACTGGGGAGCCACGCCCACCCACTGGGGAGCCAGGCCCAGCCAATCAGAATTAGTTTTTAGTTTGTTTTCCCCCACAAAATGGCTTTATTACAGACAGAAATACGCATCATCTAGGCCACTTGTGCGTGGTACAACGATGATACATGTTCATCATTGGTTCAACAGGCTGAAAGTTGTAGACTATGGGGTTGTTTCACGTATACAGATCAATGGAGAATCTTCATTGAAAGTGAGACACCTATGCCTGTCCTTTTTGAGAGGAATGGTAATTTCGAGGATATAAAGCATGAAAATGAATTTATAAAATAACTCAGTGTTGTGGACACTAAAGATAAACACTAAAATATATATGGTGGGAGGGTGAGGGATAATTCCCCTTAGTCAACAAGTAGAAAAGAAGAGTTTCACATGCGAGCATGTGTTTCTGGGAGCAGAAGTGGAGGGTGTACACAGTTTATGTGCATAATGGCTTAATTCCAGGGTGGGTGGGAAGCTTGTAGTCAGGAGAAGGGTTCGGTCACTCCCCCTTGATGCTGCGTATGCAAATCACTTGGTTTTCCGGAGTTCCTTGAACTCTAAGTCGCAGAATGATGGGGACCGCCGGGCACAAAAGGCACTATAAAAACGTGGAAAATAATAGGATACCTCACTCGTGAGCATATTCAGCGTAATGCGCGGAAGAGGCAAGCGACGATACCGTTAATCGTGGGTGTTGATGTAAGTATTGTTTGGCTGTCTAATTTAGTTAGGTCATAGTTGTAAAGTATACATTGTGACTTGCAGAACTACTTCGCACATACAACTCGTAACTGCAATTGTTTTTTATGTGTTATAGCCTATTCCCCGTCATCCTTATTTAATATGGAAAGGTCAATGGTTATTTTAATGCAACGCGGATGGTTTTATGGACCCTGTTCAATAAATGTAAAACATTTTGGGATGTGTAAACGTGCAAACCGAGTTGACGGTGTGTTTGTCTGAAGGGTTTCTTAGATGGCAATATGTTCTGAATTTAGGCTACTTTTGTTTTTTTGCTAAATTGTTTTCGGTAAGTAATAACATTTCCAATATAGCTTTTAGAACATGTATTCAATATTTAAATTGGCAGCTTTTCATAGGAAGAACATCCAGTCTCCTTTGTTGTAGTGGTTTATGACGCGTCTGTATGTCCCTTCCCTTGAAAGAGGCTGTGTGAATCACATAGCCCCAGGTGAGAAGCGATTCCAGAGGGATGGTGCTGAACTATTATCTGATGCAGCCCAAAGACGTTAAGAAAAACAATTATACTAAGAAACGCTATTTACAGTAGGTCTTGTGATTTGCTTGTCTCTGAGATAAGCAACATTACTTGCATCTACAGAATATTCATATTACTAATGAACAAATATTATTGAAATCCCCAAAAACAATGGTATAACTGTCCCACCTCCATGTTTCGGGCATGCCAGAATCCATGGGGGTGGGATTGTTATTAGTGCCAGTGGAGAGAAATGTTGTGCTACCAAAAAGAGTTAAACTGGTTTGATCTGGTCAGTCAGGAAGCCATCCCCCATAGGTTGAGTGGCTTGAAAAGTGGCAGTGTGGTGCCAGCAAACTGCATGGTGACTACTGAGTCACATGGAGAAACCACCAGCAAACAAAGGGGCTCCCTTGGATGGTAATAGTCCACTGTTTACTGGACTCTTCACACTCTCTCTCTTCTCTTTCTCTATCTACACTCACATTACATTTAGCAGACACTCTTACCCAGAGCGACTTACAGTTGCATTCATCTTAAGGTAGCTAAGCAAGACAACCACATATCAAAGTCATAGTAAGGACATTTCTATTTAAAAAGCCCAATGCACTTACATGTGAAGTTCATCATTTCTCAAAAATATTGACACTCTTAAAGCATATCAAATTTTTTCAACCATTTTCCATAGTAGAACAATTTGAATAAGCAAAGGCTTTTGGTCTTGTTTGGTGGTGGAGCTCATTAGAATAATAGACAGTGTGTAGAATAATTATCCACTTCACTTACTGTAGTTCTATAACCAACATATCTTTTTTCTAATTCAAGGTGTCATATCATAGCTGACACCCCATTATTTCTGCAGACGTCTTTGAATCTTAAAATGTGGTCACATAAAGAACCACGGCAGTTTTCACCGTCTTTCTGTTACCACACTTAACCTCTGCACTGTTCTTCGAGTTCATCTGTTTTTGTCAAATTTTCAGTGGAAATTGTTCGAAGTAGTAATGGTTTTTTTTAACTTTGAAATCAATGTTTTTTGTTTGGCATACATTATAAAGTGAATAAGTGGAGTCTCGGTGTCATTCTGTTACCGTGGAATTACCCAGAAGTAAAACCTACTCAATAAATTCACCAGTCAGCCGCTAGTAAGATAAGACACGTGTTTCAGTGTCAAAAATGTTTGACCATTAAAAATCCTATTTTCCCGCTATCATTAACTTTAACCCCCAAAACCCTAACCCCCCCCCCCCCCCCCCAAACCCTAACTCCCAAAACCCCAAACCTAACATCCAAAACCCTAACCTCCAAAACTCCAACCCTTATGCTTCAAATAGCATTTGAACAAATTCAGGACGATTTGAACAAGTTATTGTTTTCCTACCCTTTCAGGAAATTCAGGTGAAGTGTTAGGACATATGGGGTCCTGATAATGTAGGAATACAAGTACACACACACACACACACACAATGAATGGATCCCACCCCCCCTATCTCTCCCCCTCTCTCTTTAAGAATGTAAATGCTATGCAAATGTAGGAATTTAAATTTAAAGAGCACATGAGGATTGACCACTCATTGACCACTCAGGTGGTCATAATGAGACATTCAACATGTCCTCTCCGCAGTTATCTAGCCAGCTATCTGACCACATCCCCGGAATGGTCTTGAACTTGACCTGATTAGTTTGGTCCCCATTTGTAGCTTATATGACTCCTACTTCTCATCATCCTTATCAATGTGAATGTAAACATGACCATACAATTCTCACCACATATGGGTGTTGTTCGGGATGTTCCTAAGTGGCAGGGCCAGAGTGGCTGGTCTAGTGGGTCCCTGTTTGACCCACCCTCGTAGTCTGAACAGCGTGCTACAGCTAGGGAGGAGGGAAACGTGACATAGACACGTTTTTTCCCCTCCTTCAAATAACGGGGAGTTGTGTTGTTTTCAGCTACAATGTGTTGGAGCATATGATAGTCCCTCTCTCAGTGTCACACCAGAGCGCAGCACTGGAGAAAGGAGAATCCTGGCCTTTGTTTGGTTTTGTACGCTGCGTCTCCGTGCAAGGTTCCGCATCAACAACACGTCTTTTCTTCGCCCTACTGTGATCTCTAGTGGTCCATTGGGGTAGCCTTTTGTTTGGACAGTATTTGTTCATCTGTCCACTAAAGATACCGATGAAGCTGTTGCAAGAACATGAAGATGTTAATGGTCAATTGAATTAGAGACCGAGACCTTAAAGTGATTCATTCCAAATGCCTTGGCCTTGTTTTGAGGCTGTATGTGATATAGTTAATGTTCATGTTTGTGGTTGAAATGGGTCATATCATTCCTATACAAAATTGTTTATCAAACATGTATCCATTTTTTTTACATCTGGCAGCAAAGTTTCACCATAGAAACACCAACTGTATTGTAATAGTAAGTAACTACTAGGATGTGATGTCAGACAGTTTTTTTTAAAACACTGTAAATGTCCTCTTGTGTTCTACACTGCCTTACCATAGACAGCTGCTCCCACGCCTGGTGTGGCAGAGAATAAGAGTAGGGGTCAACAGAGACAAGCCCTGGAGTTGTGCGGAGTGTGGCTGGGTTTGGTGATCTTCTTGGAGGACGCATATTACCGTAACACAGAACAGCACAGGAGCCAGCCCCAGGACCAGAGGGGAAGGTAGCAAAAGAGACCAGCAGCACGGCGGTGGCACAGAAGGAATGACACCAGAGGGAAAAAGTCCCAGAGGGGCACCGGTAGCCCCTCCTGATGGAGGCTGGGGATGGATGGTTGTGGCCGGCTGCTTCCTAGTCACCATCTGCACCCGTGCCGTCACTAGGTGAGCCTTTGGAGCTGTGTGTGTGTGTGTGTGTCAGAGGGACTATAGTCCTCAAATCAAATGTTATTGGTCACATTCAGATATTTACAGATGTTATTGGTCACATACAGATATTTAGCAGATGTTATTGCGGGTGTAGTGAAATGTTTGTGTTCCTAGCTCCAACAGTGCAGTAATATCTAACAATTCACAACAATACACACAAATCTACAAGTAAAATAAGAAATATATAATATTAATACAGTAGAATATAATATAAACAAATGAAAAGAGTAAAACAGTCTGCAAACATTATTAAAGTGACCAGTGATTCCACGTCTATGTACACAGGAGGGCAGCAGCCTCGAAGGTGCAGGGATGAGTAACCGGGTGGTATTTGGGGAATTGGGTGACACAAGGAGATTGAACTGAACCTTTCATAACTCCTCATTTGACATGTTTGTGACATCGTAGAGTCTCTCGATGTGTTTTGCCCTTATTGTCTCTCTGCAGAGTATTTGCAAGGTATGTGTTTTGTTCAGACAGCTGCTAGGCTCCCATGGTGAGGATTATTTTGTGTGAAGATAGCTTTGGGATATTACAACGAGCGGTTGTCGTTGTATGCAATATAAACTGAAATGAAATCAGACATCATGTTAATGTTGTGTTATCCCTTTGTCTGTTCCATGCATGTCAGGTGGCATCATGTTTCTGTATGGGCAGTGTGATCTAACTCTGTTTTGGGAACCAGAAAGGTTGTGATGAGCCAGCGATTGCTTTAGCCGTTTGTCAGCTCAGGTTAAAAGCTTTTAAATCAGACACCGGGACACATAGTCAACGCAGGTTTGGTACCTATTGTGTGTTCCTGTTAGGTATTGTTGAGTCCCTAGTGAGAGAAAAAATTGTTTATGCATACAAATGCCACTTTTCATGTAAGTGAAGAAGTTACAAGGACTTTATGTATGTATTTCGTGTCACACACTTTTTAAGAAATCAGACTGGCTAGTAAGATGCTCTGGTTTAAGTTTGATTCCTCTGGTACTTGGTAGGTTGGTGAATGCTGTGCTCCTTTGCATTAGACTGTTCCTCCTTCTCTAGGTAGCTTAAGAGAGAGAATTAAAATTCCACTCTCCACATGTGCTTTGGTCACATGCCATAAGCCTTCGCCGTGTAAAAAAAACCTTACATAATTTTTAAACGCTCAGCATGAACAAACTACAGTCAGCTTAGGTTATTGGTTATTGGGTACCGTGCTGCTGAATGGAAACGACTGTAACTCAAACAATTCCTCAACTCTATTCCCCAACTCTATTTCTCAACTCTATTCCTCAACTCTATTACCCAACTCTATTCCCCAACTCTATTCCTCAACTCTATTCCCCAACTCTATTCCTCAACTCTCAATTACTCAACTATATTAATAAAATCTATTCCTGAACTATATTAATCAAATCTATTCCTCAACTATATTAATCAAATCCATTCCTCAACTCATCCCGTATTTAGTGTTTTGATTTAATCGAGTTTTTCTTTAGGGATTCATGTCAGTGCACTTAAATTCAGTCACTGGTCTTAATCTCTAAATTGTATCGACAAAGCTCATTATTGTGGCATACACTGAGGATACAAAACATTAAGAACACCTGCTATTTCTATGACAGACTGACTTGGTGAATTAAGGTGAAAGCTATGATCGTTTATTGATGTGACTTGTTAAATCCACTTCAATCAGTGTAGCTGAAGGGGAGGAGACAGGTTAAATAATAATTGTTAAGCCTTGAGACAAATCAAATTGTGTTTGTCACATACACGTGTTTAGGGTGAATGGGCAAGACAAAACATCTAAGTACCTTTGAATTGGGTATGGTTGTAGGTGCCAGGTGCACCGGTTTGAATGTGTCAAGAACGGCAACACTGCTGGGATTTTCCCGCTCAACAGTTTCCCATGTGTATCAAGAATGGTCTACCACCCAAAGGACACCCAACCAACTTGACACAACTGTGGGAAGCAATGGCGTCAACATCCCTGTGGAACGATTTTGACACCTTGTACCCTGACCAATTGAGGCTGTTCTGAGGGCAAAAGGGTCTCAAAGGGCAAAAGGGTCTCAATATTAGGAAGGAGTTCCTCATGTTTTTTACACTCAGTGTATATACTATGTCCATGTCAAATAAACCAGTCCAGTCCTATACCTTCCTAATATACCCTGAAGAACAGTTTGCCAGTGTTGAAACTCACACTGTTCTTTCTCCTTTCTATTTCTAGATGTGTGTCAATCTTCTTTGTGGAGTTCCAGATGCACTTTGGTCGGGACTACTCTGGCACGGCCTGGATCCACTCGCTAGTCGACTGCACCACCTTCCTCTTTGGTGAGAGTCAGCCATGACTAGATGATTTCCTTACCAGCAATTTGAACACCTTGAATGTCCCTTTTTATTCAATGAAACTGTATTTATGTATTTATTATCTGGGTTTGATTCATTCTCAAGCTATTTATAATTATCTCTGGGGCCTGAGGAAATTCTACCTCCATAGATTTTGTTAGCTATAAAAGGTGCAGAAACAGATTCACAAGCATAAAATCACAGATTAAGTGTACTAGTAGTGAACTTTATACTCACAATCAATTAAAAAGCAATATATGCCCCTAATAATTCTGATTGGGAGGTAGCGCATTATGATAAGAAATTTGTCTACCCGAACATACGCCTTTCCTAATCAGGAAATGGCAAATCTTGATAAATCTGATGTGAAACACAGAAACCCGGACCCAGTTCTCCTTGCATGAACATTATGCTGTGATTAGGACTGCCCAAGGAGACCCCAAATAACTAATTTCTGAAGACAAAAATGATAGTTTTCTTTCCAACGTAATTGACAATGTATTATAAAATGTGTGGTTTGCATCACCGGAGTCTCTTATATGTCACATGAACATTTCAAGTGACGGCACTTCGCCAAAAATTAATATCATTCTTTGAAAATGTACTCAGGCGTCTTTGGACATATTATGAGCATTTTGCATGCATTGAATCTCAGACATGCACATTTTGACAAATACTAGACTTTGGGAGGAGCAGATTACCGTTTTTACAGGCTGGTGAAATCAGCCATTTTCATGTGTAATTACAAATATCGGCCACCAGGTAGTGCCAAAAGTATTTATTAGGATCTCTTTCAGCCCAATTCTGATATTTTTTTTCCCACTAATTAATCCTTTGACCAATTACATCAGATCTTTACACGTCAGATATTTTTCAGCTGATCTGATTGGCCAAAAAAACTATTTGTGAAATATCAGAATTGGCCTGAGTTCTTAAAAATAGTGGTTTCTTTTAATTTATTGTTCATATACAGACAATTTACCAGGTGTTTAAATACATTGTGACATAAGACATTGTGACATATATAAGACATCGTGCTTTAAGGGTGAAAAGGAAAACAAACCGATTCACAAGCACTAAACCACACACTAATTCAGATTAGTAAACAGCATACAGTGTATTCGGAAAGTATTTAGACCCCTTGACTATTTCTACATTTTGTTACGTTACAGCCTTATTCTAAAATTTATGAAATAGTTTCCTCCCTCATCAATCTACACAAAATACTCCACAATGACCAAGCAAAAACAGTTTTTTTTAAAACAATTTTGCAAATGTATTAAAAATAAAAATGTAAACATCACATTTACATAAGTATTCAGACACTTTACTCAGTACTTTCTTGAAGCACTGTTGGCAGCGATTACTGCCTCAAGTCTTCTTTTGACGCTACATGCTTGCCACACCTGTATTTGGGGAGTTTCTCCCATTCATCTCTGCAGATCCTCTCAAACTCTGTCAGGTTGGATGGGGAGCGTCACTCCACAGCTATTTTCAGGTCTCTCCAGAGATGTTTGATCAGGTTCAATTCTGGGCTCTGGCTGGGCCACTCAAGGACATTCAGAGACTTGTCCCGAAGCCACTCCTGCATTGTCTTGGCTGTGTGCTTAGGGTCGTTGTCCTGGTGGAAGGTGAACCATTGCCCTAGTCTGAGTTCCTGAGCGCTCTGGAACAGGTTTTCATCAAGGATCTCTCTGTACTTTGCCCCGCTTATCTTTCCCTTGATCCTGACAAGTGTCCCAGTCCCAGCAGCTGAAAAACATCCCCACAGCATGATGCTGCCACCACCATGCTTCACCGTAGGGATGGTGCCAGCTTTCCTCCAGATGTGGCGCTTGGTATTAAGGCCAAAGAGTTCAATCTTGGTTTCATCAGACCAGAGAATCTTGTTTCTCATGGTCCGAGTCCTTTAGGTGCCTTTTGACAAACTCCAAGTGGGCTGTCATGCTTTTTACTGAGAAGTGGTTTCTGTCTGGCCACTCTGCCACAAAGGCCTGATTGGTGGAATGCTGCAGAGATGGTTGTCCTTCTGGAAGGTTCTCCCTTCTCCACAGAGGAACTCTGAAGCTCTGCCAGAGTGACCATCAGGTTCTTGGTTACCTCCTTGACCAAGACCCTTCTCACCCAACTGCTCCTTTTGGCCGGGTGGCCAGCTTTAGGAAGAGTCTTCTTCCATTTTAAGAATGATGGAGGCCACTGTGTTCTTGGGGACCTTCAATGCTGCAGACATCATGTCCAATCAATTAAATTGACCACAGGTGGACTCCAATCAAGTTATAGAAACATCTCAAGGATGATCAATGGAAATAGGATGCACCTGAGCTCAATTTCGAGTCTCATAGCAAACGGTCTGAATACTTCTGTAAATGTGATATTTCGTTTTTTTTAATTTGCAAAAATGTCTAAAAACCTGTTTTTGCTTCGTCATTATGGGGTATGGGATATTGTGTGTAGATTGATGAGGAAAATGCTTTGTTTAATCCATTTTAGAATAAGTCTGTAATGTAACAAAATGTGGAAAAAGGGAAGGGGTTTGAATACTTTCCAAATACACTGTATATGCCCAATAACCTCAAAAGAACATGTGCCCTTAATAAGTAAGATTAGAAGATGAAGCATTAGGATAAGAGAATTGTCTACCCAAGCCTTTGCCTTTCCTAATCATTACATGGCAATCTTGATACACCTGCTGTAACTTTGCAAAAAGAAATGACATAATCTGGAACATTGACATGATGATCAGATGATTACATGAAACGATTTGACCAGCAGTCTTCACCTAATTTTAGTACCCCTAAGCTATTGTAAAAGTTGTGTGAGGGCTGTCTGGGCACATGCAGTGCAGTCTGGGCAATCCCCAGGAGTGACTTTGGAATCATGGGGATACGTGGCAGTCGGTGCTGTGATAGACACGGACACATTCAACACCGGCTTGCACTCTCTTGCTAGTAGCTATCTGATCTAGGGTGTAATCAATTGTCCAACAGTTGCAAATCTGAGTTTCTGTTGGGCAAATTCAGGTATGTTTATCTCCTTTTCGTTCCATTGGTTTCCATTTAAGAAACGTTTTTCAACAGAATCAGCGGAATGAATACACCCTTGATTACACTCAAAGACAGTTCATTTTCATAGCAGCCACATAAAAACAGCATGATCACTTTGCTCGTTGTGTATATATAATTCCTTCTCGCAACTATCTATGCGCTCTCCTCTCACCTTTTCCCTTCGCCTGTGAACTTCAGTGCACAACACATCAGCTGTCAGTGACCAGGCAAAAAACCTTCCCAAGTCAAACCATATCATGACTTCTAACCGCTACACACAGCCTACATTGTCATAGTCAACATAGCTACTAGAACTAATGCGTTAGTAACTCCACTACAATTATCCTGTGTGGCTCAATTGGTAGAGCATGGTTCTTGCAACACCAGGGTTATGGGTTTGATTCCCACAGGGGACCAGTGTGGAAAGAAAAGTATGAAAATGTCTGCCCTCACTGCTGTAAGTTGCTCTGGATAAGATTGTCTGCTAAAATGTAAAAAAATCATGCATTGCAGTTTAGTAGTTACACTGGCAGGCCCTGGTGGCAATAAATGAATAAATTCTTACCTTGACTTGGAAGAGTTCCAGTGTTGGATAGACAGCTAGCTAACATAGCATCCATCTCTGCTTGAGTAAGCTAAACCAGCTAGCTAAGTGAACATTTAAAAAAATACAACAAAATATCTGTCTTTTCATTTGTTCAACTATTGTCTTTCTCTTTGAGTCAATTACTCACCACATTGTATGCACTGCAGTGCTAGCTAGCTGTAGCTTATGCTTTCAGTACTAGATTCCTTCTCTGATCCTTTGATTGGGTGGACAACATGTCAGTTCATGCTGCAAGAGCTCTGATACGTTGGAGGACGTCCTCCGGATGTTGTCATAATTACTGTGTAAGTCTCATGAGCCTCCTAGGTTTTGTATGTACTGTATGTACCCAGAGGAGGACAGAAGCTAGCGCTCTTCCGGCTGCACCATAGTGTTACCCTACAGAGTGTGGTTGAGGCTACTGTAGACCATTGCAAACCAGTGTGTTTTAATCAATTATTTGGTGACATGAAAATATAAAGTTTTATCTAAAAAGGATAACTTTTAATGTTTCACTATTTGTATTTTTTTTTTAATTCACTGAGGAGGATGGTCCTCCCCTTTCTCCTTTGAGGAGCCTCCACTGATGGGGATTCCACAGCCCCTTGGAAACAGCTGTTGTTGATAAGATACAGTGGGGCAAAAACGTATTTAGTCAGCCACCAATTGTGCAAGTTCTCCCACTTAAAAAGATGAGAGAGGCATGTAATTTTCATCATAGGTACACTTCAACT
Source organism: Oncorhynchus clarkii lewisi (assembly GCF_045791955.1). Lineage (NCBI taxonomy): Eukaryota > Metazoa > Chordata > Actinopteri > Salmoniformes > Salmonidae > Oncorhynchus > Oncorhynchus clarkii. The sequence goes on along the minus strand of NC_092147.1, from coordinate 79,262,014 downwards.
ATGACAGACAAAATGAGAAGAAAAGAATCCAGAAAATCACATTGTAGGATTTTTTATGAATTTATTTGCAAATTATGGTGGAAAATAAGTATTTGGTCAATAACAAAAGTTTATCTCAATACTTTATTATATACCCTTTGTTGGCAATGACAGAGATCAAACATTTTCTGTAAGTCTTCACAAGGTTTTCACACACTGTTGCTGGTATTTTGGCCCATTCCTCCATGCAGATCTCTTCTAGAGCAGTGATGTTTTGGGGCTGTTGCTGGGCAACACAGACTTTCAACTCCCTCCAAAGATTTTCTATGGGGTTGAGATCTGGAGACTGGCTAGGCCACTCCAGGACCTTGAAATGCTTCTTACGAAGCCACTCCTTCGTTGCCCGGGCAGTGTGTTTGGGATCATTGTCATGCTGAAAGACCCAGCCACGTTTCATCTTCAATCTTCAATTTTGAGGTTTTCACTCAAAATCTCACGATACATGGCCCCATTCATTCTTTCCTTTACACGGATCAGTTGTCCTGGTCCCTTTGCAGAAAAACATCCCCAAAGCATGATGTTTCCACCCCATTCTTCACAGTAGGTATGGTGTTCTTTGGATGCAACTCAGCATTCTTTGTCCTCCAAACACGACGAGTTGAGTTTTTACCAAAAAGTTGCATTTGGGTTTCATCTGACCATATGACATTATCCCAATCTTCTTCTGGATCATCCAAATGCTCTCTAGCAAACTTCAGATCTGCCTGGACATGTACTGGCTTAAGCAGGGGGACACATCTGGCACTGCAGGATTTGAGTCCCTGGCGGCGTAGTGTTACTGATGGTAGGCTTTGTTACTTTGGTCCCAGCTCTCTGCAGGTAATTCACTAGGTCCCCCCGTGTGGTTCTGGGATTTTTGCTCACCGTTCTTGTGATCATTTTGACCCCACGGGGTGAGATCTTGCGTGGAGCCCCAGATCGAGGGAGATTATCAGTGATCTTGTATGTCTTCCATTTCCTAATAATTGCTCCCACAGTTGATTTCTTCAAACCAAGCTGCTTACCTATTGCAGATTCAGTCTTCCCAGCCTGGTGCAGGTCTACAATTTTGTTTTTGGTGTCCTTTGACAGCTCTTTGCTCTTGGCCATAGTGGAGTTTGGAGTGTGACTGTGAGGTTGTGGACAGGTGTCTTTTATACTGATAACAAGTTCAAACAGGTGCCATTAATACAAGTAACGAGTGGAGGACAGAGGAGCCTCTTAAAGAAGAAGTTACAGGTCTGTGAGAGCCAGAAATCTTGCTTGTTTGTAGGTGACCAAATACTTATTTTCCACCATAATTTGCAAATAAATTCATTAAAAATCCTACAATGTGATTTTCTGGATTTTTTTTCTCATTTTGTCTCATTTTGTCATTTTGTCTGTCATAGTTCAAGTGTACTCTCATCTTTTTAAGTGGGAGAACTTGCACAATTGGTGGCTGACTAAATACTTTTTTGCCCCACTGTATATAGGGAAAGGTAATAATGTTTTTATTCATATTGAGACTAAAGTCTGTTTTGAAAATTAGCTGTGCACAATACAAAAATGAACACATCAATAGGCAATTATAGAAAACATAAATATACACATTAAATACACATTAAGATACAAAACACAGTCAATTAAAACAAACACATTCTTCATTATAAAAATCCTCTCTCAGCTGTATGACTTGCCCTAGGGACATCAAAGTATCCAGTCGAAAGCTAGTTTGTTTGTTTTGCCACTTCGGTTAGTTTGAACAGGGTGGTATCCATCCGGATGCACTTTTTTAAACTGATATTCAAGGATTTACATCAAATAATTCAACCTTGCCCCGATTTATCATTAGCCTGGACTTACATAACATCTGTGCCAGAGTTTGTTAGACTTTTACAAGCAGCTGTTTAATGAGCAATTCACAGTTTCACTGTACTGGCCGTGTGTTCTTAGACTTGCATGGCTTAATCTTTGAGTCAAACATTTACTACTGACCTGCTCTGAACTTTCATGTCAATAACACACTCGATGTGTATTACAGTGGATTGAGTCTCAGCTACATCCAATCCAAGCGATAAGTCTGTCACATTTTCCTCTTGATGTGAGGATGATTGTCTATGTATTGTTTTTTTCCAGCTCCTCTTGGCAGCTTCATCGGGAACCGTCTGTCCACCCAAGCCACTGTGATCATGGGAGGCGTCCTGTCCTCTGCCGGCCTGATCCTCAGCTCCTTTGCCACCAGTCTGGAGTACCTCTACCTCACCCTGGGCGTCCTTACAGGTACGCCCCTGTCTCTCAATGTGGATGTCATCACATTGTTTTTAGGACTTTGGCACAAGAGGGAGCTGTTGCATTATGGATACTTGTGTTGACTCTAATGACAGAACGCAACTGTAGCTGTCATGACTCCATCCCCAACTCTCTCCTCGTAGGGTTGGGATTTGCCCTCAGCTACACTCCAGCGGTGGCCATGGTTGGATCCTATTTCAACGAGAGGAAAGCACTGGCTTATGGGATGGCAATGTCTGGGACTGGGATTGGGACCTTCATCCTGGCCCCTGCTGTGCATCTCCTGATTGAACATTACTCCTGGAGGGGGGCCTTGCTGATTCTGGGAGGGTTTGTGTCCAACCTGTGTGTCTGCGGGGCCCTTATGAGGCCCCTGGTGCCTAAAGGTAGAGGACAGAGGTGGCACAAGACAGCAGAGCTTGAGAATGGGTATGCCATCCCACCGGTGGATGCCAACCTAGCAGAAGGGAAGGTAATGGACACAACACTTCCAGGCTTAAAGCTGTTGGACCCCAATACAGAGGTTGTGAATGTAACAGATGTTAAGCTTGAAACTGATAAACTTGCAGAAATTAAACTCACTGAAATGAAACTAGCAGAGGCACTCCTTGCGAATGTACAACTAGCTGACTCGAGGCTGGCAGACATGACAATAGTAGAGGGCATGGTTGTGAATGTGAATAGCGCACTAACAGAGAAAATGCTTGAAGAGATCAAGCTAGCGGATCAAAATCTAGCCAACGGGAAGCTGAAGGACATTAAACTAATGGAGAACCTTGTCATCGGTAGCCAGCTCGCTGATGTTAAGCCTGTAGACACAAAGGTTGCTGATGCAAAACTAGCGGAGTTAGTAGATGCCAAGGTTCTGGCTGGCCTGGCTGCCCCTGGGCCAACTGGTCCTCTGACAGGGCCTAAGCTGGGAGGGTGCCTCTGTCTTCAGTCAATGGAGGAGTTTAGCTTCCTGCTGATGCCTGACTTCATGCTGCTGTCCGTGTCCTTCCTGTTCCTGGCGTACGGCTGCAGTGTGCCCTTTGCCTACCTGGTGCCTTATGCCCTCAGTGTGGGCGTGGAGCACCAGCAGGCTGCCTTCCTCATGTCCATCCTGGGGGTCACCGGAATCGTAGGAAACATCACGTTCAGCTGGCTTACTGACAGGAAGTATGTCACATATGCAGAATAGTTTGCACCCCCCCCCCCCCCCCCCCCCCCCCCCACACACACACACATTTTCTATAGCATCACCCAAATAGACTGTAGCCATAGTCAAAATATTTATCATGATGCTTTCAAAACTATGGTCTTGGGCCTGTCACACACTGCATGGCCACATTCTCTAGTGTTGTAACATACTTCCTGCTGTAACATACTGCCACCTAAGTCTGCGTTCCCCTCTTGTAGGTGTGTGAAGAAGTACCGGAAAGTGAGCTTCATGTTTGCTGTGGGTATGGAGGGTCTCTCCTGCCTCCTGATTCCTCTGCTACGTTCCTTCACCCTGCTGGTGCCTTTCTCCATGCTCTATGGCTATTTTGATGGTGCCTACTCTGCCCTCATACCAGTGGTGACGTCTGACTTGGTGGGCTCATCGTACCTATCCTCAGCCCTGGGTGTGGTCAACTTCTTACATGCCATACCCTACCTGGTTAGCCCACCAATAGGAGGTGAGGATGAGGAGAGAACAACTCAAAACGAACACACATAGTGCATGTACATACACAATTTTCAAATGAAACATCTTGATTCTGAATATCATGATTCCATTGTCTGGACTCTGTTGTTGGTATGAAACTTCCCGTTGAAATTCCCAGCCTAACGCTTTCTCTTGGTTTCAGGCTGGTTGGTAGACTGGACTGGTGACTATACTGCAGCATTCTTCCTCAGTGGATTCTCTCTTATCCTCAGCTCACTCTTTCTGGCTACTGTCATGCTGATCCAACGATGCTGGGGACCACAAACATTCTCCACCAGCGATGCCGATTCAACGTTCGCCTCCTTGAAGAATGGCCAACGTACAAGGCAGCACATGATGAACCAAAGCTAGCAGGGACCGTCCCTGCATGTTGAGACATTTTTCTAAGCATTTTTTATTGAGTGAGTGGATGTTACTGTAATACCAAAGTGTGTTGTTCCTTAATGGAAGCAAAACAATAAAGTTCCGGGAACAACAAAATGCAGTTATTCCTGTCAACGTGAACTTGTGAAAATCCTATAACACCATCACATATTCTGTGTTGATTACCAGTCAGGAAAAGATAGTCTATTTGTTGTTGTTTTTTTTAAATAAAAGTTGATTAAGAATTGGTGGCTCTGTAGAATAACACATCACTTAGTACCAGTGTTTGTTTATTATTTTGAAGATTATGACTACATTAAACATGCAATATAACACCAAAGTTATGCAATAATAACATATACATTTGTGTATAACATTAAATAGATTTCACAAAAATTCACTGAAGAGAAGCTATTTGTACTGGGCATGTCCATGTGAAAGGACCCATGAGCACCACCAGGAGAAAAGCATAGGAGCATGTCAAATGAAAGCTAAGAGTGTATTTTTGAGAAAGTTATATTTATTATTAAGGCATATTTACATTTTCAACCATTTTCCATCCTAAAAATCAGCAACGGCTTTGATTTCTGGTCAGATGGAAAAAGTCTTAAAAGGTCTTAGAAATACTGTGCATCAAAACACAAAATTTGAACCAATCATAGACCTCTATGTTTCACAAGTTTGGATAGCACAGCACAGTACAGTATGGAAAAGTATAGTTCAGTACCGTAGAGTACACTATAGTATACTCTAGGACACTAGAGTAGACTATAGTGTAATGTATTGAACTGTACTCTACTGTACTGTGATGTCCAAAATTGTGAAACATAGATGTCAGTGATTGGTTCAGATTTGGTCTGGTCCAGACCAACCAAATGTTGTCTTGTTTGGGGGCGGAGCTCATTAGAATAATAGCCAGTGTGTAGAATAATACCCAAATATGCAAAATAAGGATATTGCATAATTATTCCTTTGTGTACCTATTCAGGATACATCACCATGAACAGAATGACACTCATATCCATAATTAAGCATTTCTGTGTTGTACAGATCAGGGACTCATACTGTAATCCCATTACCATAATTCCGTTACCAGATGTAAATCCACTTTACTGCAATAACCAAAATATTTTTTCCCCAAGCTCAAGGTGTCATGTCAGAGATATTTAACAGTTTTGGGGAAACTGAGGGAGATTTTTCAACTTTAAAATCAGTGGATTTTCTTTGGCATACATTCTAATGCAAAAACTCTGAGTCAAAGCGTAATTCCGTTCTGGTGGAATTGCTCTACTGTGACTGGACGCATCACTTTGTAGTGTTGTTCACAAAGTGCGTTAGAAACCCACACTGTGAAATATGGACTTGTGTTTCACATATACTAAGATGTCACTCAAGACCAAACAGAGCATTGGATGTTCAAAAGGTGGCTTCCCCCCAAAAAACAAGTGATCAATGATTCCTTCACCTGCTGCTGTGTTTGAAAATATGAGTTGAGATGTATCCATATTTTGAAAGAGAAGAATGTGTTGTTTTTTTGCACATTAATGCCTACAGGGACAAAAATACCATGAATGCCTACATGTCCTATGTGTTTATCTTCACCTTTTCTAATGACATATATTCATCAATTGAAAAACATGAATATGATGCCTTGTTGGGTTGCCGTCAAGCAGCACGGTCAATATTTGTACTATCGTAGAGAGTTATAATGACAGTCTTGAGTCTTCCTCTGAAAGTTCAGAACTCTTTTCTAGTTTTAAATTGTTTAAACATGTTATTTTGTTGAACGCACATCTAATGGTTCCTTTTCTGATGATGTGGTGTTGAGATAAAGCAAATTGATGTCTCATTTGTCATGTGTCCTATTTCTAATAATAACCTATAACCATAACCTAATAAGACTATTTGGATTTTATATTTAACTAGGCAAGTCAGTTAAGAACATATTCTTATATACAATGAAGAATGAGGAACGGACCAAAGCGCAGCGTGGTTAGTGTTCATGATTTTTATTTAGCAAAACACTTGAACAAAATAACAACGTGAAAGATGAACAGTTCTGTAAGGCAAATAAATTATGCAGAAAACAACTACCCACAAAACACAGGTGGGGAAAAAGGCTGCCTAAGTATGATTCCCAATCAGAGACATCGACAGACAGCTGCCTCTGATTGGGAACCACACCCGGCTAAAGACAAAGAAATAGAAAACATAGAAATAAAGAAAATAGAATGCTCACCCTAGTCACACCCTGGCCTAACCAAAATAGAGAATAAAAACCTCTCTATGGCCAGGGCATGACACTATATTAACCATTGTTAACAAATAGCAGACTGATGAGTATTGTTTTTCTGGGTACTTACAGGTACTTACAGGTACTTCGGTCGTCAGTTGAACAGTGTTTCCTCTGACACATTGGTGCGGCTGGCTTCCGGCCTAAGCGGACGGGTGTTAAGGAGCACAGTTTGGCGGGTCATGTTTCGGAGGACGCGTGACTCGACATTCACCTCTCCCGAGCCCATTGGGGAGTTGCAGGGATGAGACAAGATCGTAATTGGATATGACGAAAGGGTGTTTGTCAGGTCGGTGTGAGAGTGGCTGTTTGTCAGGTTGGTGTGAGAGCGGGTGTTTGTCAGGTTGGTGTGAGAGTGTGTGTTTGTCAGGTCGGTATGAGAGAGGGTGTTTGTCAGGTTGGTATGAGAGAGGGTGTTTGTCAGGTTGGTATGAGAGAGGGTGTTTGTCAGGTTGGTATGAGAGAGGGTGTTTGTCAGGTCGGTGTGAGAGAGGGTGTTTGTCAGATTGGTATGAGAGAGGGTGTTTGTCAGATTGGTATGAGAGAGGGTGTTTGTCAGGTTGGTATGAGAGAGGGTGTTTGTCAGGTTGGTATGAGAGAGGGTGTTTGTCAGGTTGGTATGAGAGAGGGTGTTTGTCAGGTTGGTATGAGAGAGGGTGTTTGTCAGGTTGGTATGAGAGAGGGTGTTTGTCAGGTTGGTATGAGAGAGGGTGTTGGTCAGGTTGGTATGAGAGAGGGTGTTTGTCAGGTCGGTGTGAGAGTGGGTGTTTATCAGGTCGGTGTGAGAGTCGGTGTTTGTCAGGTTGGTATGAGAGTAGGTGTTTGTCAGGTTGGTATGAGAGTAGGTGTTTGTCAGATTTGTGTGAGAGTGTGTGTTTGTCAGGTCGGTGTGAGAGTCGGTGTTTGTCAGGTCGGCGTGAGAGTAGGTGTTTGTCAGATTGGTATGAGAGTAGGTGTTTGTCAGATTTGTGTGAGAGTGTGTGTTTGTCAGGTCGGTGTGAGAGCAGGTGTTTGTCAGGTCGGCGTGAGAGTAGGTGTTTGTCAGATTTGTGTGAGAGAGGGTGTTTGTCAGGTCGGTGTGAAAGTGGGTGTTTGTCAGGTTGGTGTAGGTTTGGCTGTTGGGTTTGGCTCAGGGTATTGACTTGAGTTGACTTGATGTGTGTGCGTCAGGTGGTGGATGTTTGAGGGTGTGTCATGGTGCTGGTCTGGGTTAGTGTGCTGCTGTGTTTGTGTTAGACTGTTGGCTTGGATGGCCTGCAGTGTCCTGGTGCATTTCTGTGTGATTGGAGACTTTCTAGTCACCAGTTGAAGTTGTTGTAGCTGAGAGAGAGAGGTGACTAAGGACATCTGAATGAGCGTTGTTAAGGCAAGAGGGAAGTTAATGTGAGTAAGAGGAGAAAATACATTAGTTTTAGGAATGAATGAATGTTGAAGGGGTATCTGGGTATCTGATCACTGCCACTCTGCTTCTCCACTTTCTTGAATGGAGGGACCATGGACACGCCCACAAACCCTCTCTGACTCGGGTACTTCTCATAAGGAAGAATGATCCAGGAAGCAGAAACGCACTCAGAATTTAGGAAAACTATCGAGATGACCTCCCTGCAGTTCACAGACTAATTCACCGCAGTTCACAGACGATCTCACCGCAGTTCACAGACGACCTCACCGCAGTTCACAGACCTCACCGCAGTTCACAGACTAATTCACCGCAGTTCACAGACGAACTCACCGCAGTTCACAGACGACCTCACCGCAATTCAGACGACCTCACCGCAGTTCACAGACGAACTCACCGCAGTTCACAGACGACCTCACCGCAGTTCACAGACGACCTCACTACAGTTCACACAATGTGTTGTTTGTATCCTGATCTAGTTACTGCATGTCTATAGCATACTACTTTTACTTTATAGTTATGTTATCCCACCGTAATACCAGTTACTACCAGAAAAGGTGCCACTATACCTGTTGATATAACATGGCATGCAGTATAATCAATGTGATAGAAGGCTGTTCAAGGCTCACTGATAACCCTAGCAGTGACAAAGAATGACATAATGAGCATAGACGTGTTGAATGTAGTTCATTTTGCAAACACTCTGAGGTCCTTGATATAGAAGGGTACAGACATCGCTGTAGCAGCTTGGCTATCAGCTGGGAGGGAGGTAGAGCCATGGGATATAACACCTTCACTACCACCCACCTCTGGCTCTTTACAGCAGGGCTCTCCAACTACTGTCCTGGAGATACTGTGTGTTCCATTCCAGCTCTAACACAGATGATTCAGGTAATTGTGATCCAGGTTGAAGACCATTATTTAGTGATTATTTGACCTGCAAACATCGTCTGTACACCTAGTAGCCCTTCAGGACCTGAGTTATGAGGTCAAACCCAAACAGATTGGATAACTTTCCTGGGGAAATACATCTCTGTGCATTAGGCCTATTTCTATAGGGTCACGTACTCAGGGAGCAGCAAATGACAACCGCCGAATTCCAATATGTGAAACAACACTTATCCAATCAGATTTTTATTTTTATGTTGTTCCCCTCTGGAATCAAATTCCAGAAAACGTTTAATGTGTGCCTGGTATTAATGAATGAACAGTGGAAGAGAAAAAAGCACAGAGAATGTAACCACTAATGCACGTGACTGCAAACAAAAGTGTGATGGTGCAATGCATCTGACTGTTGAAGATTCAATGTGTCAGTATTTTCAATGTATCTGTCACAAAAAAATACATTATTGTTAGTATTGTAGTTTCATTTCTCAGAACCAAGAGATACAGGCATGCAGTCATGAACATTCACTCTGCATTTACTTCACTCCCTCTCCTGAAAGAAGGTAGAGTTAATATTCATGACTAGCTTTATCTCTTGATTCAGAGAAATTCAAACTAAAGCTATAGTACTCTATATATACAAAAGTATGTGGACACCCCTTTAAATTTGTGGATTCGGCTATTTCAGCCACACCCGTTGCTAACAGGGGTATAAAATCGAGAACACAGCCATGCAATCTCCATAGACAAACATTTGCAGTAGAAGGGGCCATACTGAAGAGCTCAGTGATTTTCAACATGGCACCGTCATAGGATGCCACCTTTCCAACAAGTCAGTTCGTCAAATTTCTGCCCTGTTAGAGCTGCCCCGGTCAACTATAAGTGCTATTATTGTGAAGTGGAAACGTCTAGGAGCAACAACGGCTCAACCTTGAAGTGGTAGGCTACACAAGCTCACAGAACGGGGCTGCCGTGTGCTGAAGTGCATAGCACGTAAAAATCGTCTTTCCTTGGTTGCAACACTCACTACCGAGTTCCAGACTGCCTCTGGAAGCAACATCCACACAAGAACTGTCCGTTGGGAGCTTCATGAAATGGATTTCCATGACCGAGCAGCCGCACACAAGCCTAAGATCACCATGCGCAATGCCAAGCGTCGGCTGGAGTGGTGTAAAGCTCACCACCATTGGACTCTGGAAACGCGTTCTCTGGAGTGATGAATTACTCTTCACCATCTCGCAGTCCGACGGACTAATCTAGGTTTGGCGGATGCCAGGAGAACGCTACCTGCCCGAATGCATAGTGCCAACTCTAAAGTTTGGTGGAGGAGGAATAATGGTCTGGGGCTGTTTTTCATGGTTCGGGCTAGGCCCCTTAGTTCCAGTGAAGGGAAATCTTAACGCTACAGTATTCAATAACATTATTGTCAATTCTGTGCTAACAACTTCGTGGCAACAGTTTGGGGAATGCCGTTTCCTGTTTAAGCATGACAATGCCCCCATGCACAAAGCGAAGTCCATACAGAAATGGTTTGTCGAGATCGGAGTGGAAGAAATTGACTGGCCTGCACAGAGCCCTGACCTCAACCCCATCGAACACCTTTGGGATTAATTGGAATGTGGACTGTGAGTCAACGGTTCCGTGTTTCACTGAAAGAATAAACGTTTTGTTTTCGAAATTATAGTTTCCGGATTTGACCATATTAATGACCTAAGGCTCATATTTCTGTGTGTTATTATGTTGTAATTAAGTCTATGATTTGATAGGGCAGTCTGACTGAGCGATGGTAGGCACCAGCAGGCTCGTAAGCATTCATTCAAACAGCACTTTCGTGCGTTTGCCAGCAGCTGTTTATGACTTCAAGCCTATCAACTCCTGAGATTAGGCTGGTGTAACCAATGTGAAATGGATAGCTAGTCAGCAGGGTGCGCGCTAATAGAGAACGTCACTCGCTCTGAGACCTGAAGTAATTGTTCCCCTTGCTCTGCAAGGGCCGTGGCTTTTGTGGAGCGATGGGTAACAATGCTTCGAGGGTGGCTGTTGTCGATGTGCTCCTGGTTCGAGCCCAGGTAGGGGCAAGGAGAGGGACGGAAGCTATACTGTTACACTGGCAATACTAAAGTGCCTATAAGAACATCCAATAGTCAAAGGTATATGAAATACAAATGGTATAGAGAGAAATAGTCCTATAATTCATATAATAACCTCAACCTAAAACTTCTTACCTGGGAATATTGAAGACTCATGTTAAAAGGAACCACCAGCTTTCATATGTTCTCATGTTCTGAGCAAGGAACTTAAACGTTAGCTTTTTTACATGGCACATATTGCACTTTTACTTTCTTCTCCAGCAGCATACCACCCTGCTGGCGTGCTTCTGAAGCTAAGCAGGCATGGTCCTGGTCAGTCCCTGGATGGGAGACCAGATGCTGCTGGAAGTGGTGTTGGAGGGCCAGTAGGAGGCACTCTTTCCCCTGGTCTAAAAATATCCCAATGCCCCAGGGCAGTGTTTGGGGACACTGCCCTGTGTAGGGTGCTGTCTTTCGGATGGGATGTTAAAATGGGTGTCCTGACTCTCTGAGGTCATTAAAGATCCCATGACACTTATTGTAAAAGTAGGGGTGTTAATAACCTCGGTGTCCTGGCCAAATTCCCAAACTGGCCCTCAAACCATCATGGTCACCTAATAATCCCCAGTTTACAATTGGCTCATTCATCCCCCTCCTCTCCCCTGTAACTATTCCCCAGGTTGCTGTAAATGAGAATGTGTTCTCAGTCAACTTGCCTGGTAAAATATTGGATAATAAAAAACTTTGTTTTTGCATTATTTAAACCAAATTGAACATGTTTCATTATTTATTTGAGGCTAAATTGATTTGATTGTTGTATTATATTAAGTTAAAATAAAAATGTTCATTCAGTATTGTTGTAATTGTCATTATTACAAATAAATACATTTTAAAAAACTCGGCCGATTAATCGGTATCGGCTTTTTTTGGTCCTCCAATAATCGGTATCGGCGTTGAAAAATCATAGTCGGTCGACCTCTAGTTCCAACATCTAGTGGAAAGCATTCCAAGAAGAGCAGAGGCTGTTATAGAAGCAAAGGGGGGACCAACTCCATATTAATGTCCATGATTTTGAAATGAGATGCTCGACAAGCAGGTATCCACATAATTTTGGTCATGTAGTGTATTATTACTTAGATTTTCACATCCTACCGTTTGAAATACTCCATAAAACTGAACAGTCTGGAACAGCTGAGAAGGATAAGCTTTAACAAGAAATGAAGTTACTGTATAGAAAACAAGATGTGTTATATTCGAAAGCAGTACCTGGATTACAATTAGGGTTGCAAAGGAATGGTATATTACTGGAAACATTAAAAGTTCACTAGTAAATTACCAGAATTCTGGTAACATTCAATCTTTATTTGGAATTTTAACAGGTGACATCTAGTGGCCTTTTTGGGTACTTAAGATTGTCACAGGTGTCTGTAATTATATCTGTCCATCTGTGTGGCCTTATCACATATATAATATCTAAAATAAGAGATAAACTATCAACTTAGTGATACCATTCTTATTTTATAATGTATGTGGGTTTCAGGATGAAATATACTTGATATATATTGTTAGACACTTTTATGTATTTTACTATGTCAATATGTCTTTGTTGTAAATGTTTTGGCGCCAAAATGGAGGAGTTGTGAAAAAAGTCAATAGTTTGAAGAGTTGCAGATTTAATTGAAAATTATCCCATTGTGTTACCTTTATTTAACTAGACAGGTCAGTTAAGAACAAATTCTTATTTTCAATGACAGCATAGGACCCGTGGGTTAACTGCCTTGTTCAGGGGCAGAACGACAGATTTTTACCTTGTCAGCTCGGGGATCCGATCTTGCAACCTTTCGGTTACTAGTCCAACACTCTAACCAATAAGCTACCTGCTTCCCCATTGATTAGATAGCTTTTTTCATTAATTAGGCTATATTCTCTTGAACCATAAGGTCTATCCACTAGGAACTCATAGACAATATGGACATAGATATAACAAATGCATACTATATATGAATAAAATACAAATCAAGTATAAATGACTAAAGTTACCATAGATTGGCATAGATTACCGGTTAATTACCAACATTTCTGAAGATTCTGGTAACTTAGGTAAATTAACAGTAGCTTTGCAACCATAGTTACCTTATAAACAACAAACATAGACATACCCAGCTGGCCATTTCTAAAAGTAACTGCCCTTAAAGGCATGCCTCTGTCAGAAAGATATGGAAACAGTCCACCAAGAATCAGGTCCTCTGTCAGAAAGATATGGAATCAGTCCACCAAGAATCAGGTCCTCTGTCAGAAAGATATGGAAACAGTCCACCAAGAATCAGGTCCTCTGTCAGAAAGATATGGAAACAGTCCACCAAGAATCAGGTCCTCTGTCAGAAAGATATGGAATCAGTCCACCAAGAATCAGGTCCTCTGTCAGAAAGATATGGAAACAGTCCACCAAGAATCAGGTCCTCTGTCAGAAAGATATGGAAACAGTCCACCAATAATCAGGTCCTCTGTCAGAAAGATATGGAAACAGTCCACCAAGAATCAGGTCCTCTGTCAGAAAGATATGGAAACAGTCCACCAAGAATCAGGTCCTCTGTCAGAAAGATATGGAATCAGTCCACCAAGAATCAGGTCCTCTGTCAGAAAGATATGGAAACAGTCCACCAAGAATCAGGTCCTCTGTCAGAAAGATATGGAAACAGTCCACCAAGAATCATGTCCTCTGTCAGAAAGTTATGGAATCAGTCCACCAAGAATCAGGTCCTCTGTCAGAAAGATATGGAATCAGTCCACCAAGAATCAGGTCCTCTGTCAGAAAGATATGGAAACAGTCCACCAAGAATCAGGTCCTCTGTCAGAAAGATATGGAAACAGTCCACCAATAATCAGGTCCTCTGTCAGAAAGATATGGAAACAGTCCACCAAGAATCAGGTCCTCTGTCAGAAAGATATGGAAACAGTCCACCAAGAATCAGGTCCTCTGTCAGAAAGATATGGAATCAGTCCACCAAGAATCAGGTCCTCTGTCAGAAAGATATGGAAACAGTCCACCAAGAATCAGGTCCTCTGTCAGAAAGATATGGAAACAGTCCACCAAGAATCATGTCCTCTGTCAGAAAGATATGGAATCAGTCCACCAAGAATCAGGTCCTCTGTCAGAAAGATATGGAAACAGTCCACCAAGAATCAGGTCCTCTGTCAGAAAGATATGGAAACAGTCCACCAAGAATCAGGTCCTATGTCAGAAAGATATGGAAACAGTCCACCAAGAATCAGGTCCTCTGTCAGAAAGATATGGAAACAGTCCACCAAGAATCAGGTCCTCTGTCAGAAAGATATGGAAACAGTCCACCAAGAATCAGGTCCTCTGTCAGAAAGATATGGAAACAGTCCACCAAGAATCAGGTCCTCTGTCAGAAAGATATGGAAACAGTCCACCAAGAATCAGGTCCTCTGTCAGAAAGATATGGAATCAGTCCACCAAGAATCAGGTCCTCTGTCAGAAAGATATGGAAACAGTCCACCAAGAATCAGGTCCTCTGTCAGAAAGATATGGAAACAGTCCACCAAGAATCATGTCCTCTGTCAGAAAGATATGGAATCAGTCCACCAAGAATCAGGTCCTCTGTCAGAAAGATATGGAAACAGTCCACCAAGAATCGGGTCCTCTGTCAGAAAGATATGGAAACAGTCCACCAAGAATCAGGTCCTCTGTCAGAAAGATATGGATACAGTCCACCAAGAATCAGGTCCTCTGTCAGAAAGATATGGAAACAGTCCACCAAGAATCAGGTCCTCTGTCAGAAAGATATGGAAACAGTCCACCAAGAATCATGTCCTCTGTCAGAAAGATATGGAATCAGTCCACCAAGAATCAGGTCCTCTGTCAGAAAGATATGGAAACAGTCCACCAAGAATCAGGTCCTCTGTCAGAAAGATATGGAAACAGTCCACCAAGAATCAGGTCCTCTGTCAGAAAGATATGGAAACAGTCCACCAAGAATCAGGTCCTCTGTCAGAAAGATATGGAAACAGTCCACCAAGAATCAGGTCCTCTGTCAGAAAGATATGGAAACAGTCCACCAAGAATCAGGTCCTCTGTCAGAAAGATATGGAAACAGTCCACCAAGAATCAGGTCCTCTGTCAGAAAGATATGGAAACAGTCCACCAAGAATCAGGTCCTCTGTCAGAAAGATATGGAAACAGTCACCAAGAATCAGGTCCTCTGTCAGAAAGATATGGAAACAGTCCACCAAGAATCATGTCCTCTGTCAGAAAGATATGGAATCAGTCCACCAAGAATCAGGTCCTCTGTCAGAAAGATATGGAAACAGTCCACCAAGAATCAGGTCCTCTGTCAGAAAGATATGGAAACAGTCCACCAAGAATCAGGTCCTCTGTCAGAAAGATATGGAAACAGTCCACCAAGAATCAGGTCCTCTGTCAGAAAGATATGGAAACAGTCCACCAAGAATTAGGTCCTCTGTCAGAAAGATATGGAAACAGTCCACCAAGAATCAGGTCCTCTGTCAGAAAGATATGGAAACAGTCCACCAAGAATCAGGTCCTCTGTCAGAAAGATATGGAAACAGTCCACCAAGAATCAGGTCCTCTGTCAGAAAGATATGGAAACAGTCCACCAAGAATAATGTCCTCTGTCAGAAAGATATGGAATCAGTCCACCAAGAATCAGGTCCTCTGTCAGAAAGATATGGAAACAGTCCACCAAGAATCAGGTCCTCTGTCAGAAAGATATGGAAACAGTCCACCAAGAATCAGGTCCTCTGTCAGAAAGATATGGAAACAGTCCACCAAGAATCAGGTCCTCTGTCAGAAAGATATGGAAACAGTCCACCAAGAATCAGGTCCTCTGTCAGAAAGATATGGAAACAGTCCACCAAGAATCAGGTCCTCTGTCAGAAAGATATGGAAACAGTCCACCAAGAATCAGGTCCTCTGTCAGAAAGATATGGAAACAGTCCACCAAGAATAATGTCCTCTGTCAGAAAGATATGGAATCAGTCCACCAAGAATCAGGTCCTCTGTCAGAAAGATATGGAAACAGTCCACCAAGAATCAGGTCCTCTGTCAGAAAGATATGGAAACAGTCCACCAAGAATCAGGTCCTCTGTCAGAAAGATATGGAAACAGTCCACCAAGAATCAGGTCCTCTGTCAGAAAGATATGGAAACAGTCCACCAAGAATCAGGTCCTCTGTCAGAAAGATATGGAAACAGTCCACCAAGAATCAGGTCCTCTGTCAGAAAGATATGGAAACAGTCCACCAAGAATCAGGTCCTCTGTCAGAGTTTTGTCTTGAAAAGGTTTCCAGGAAGTGTTGTTTAAAGACATGTTCGCTATGTACTCAACACAATACAACATTATCCTCAGATTACAAGCTCTGTTCTCTATTGTAGAGATATTTGTCTACTGTACTATACTGTACTGCACTGTACTGGGTGGGCTAAGTTTGTAGCACATCTATTGGTTGTTCAAACCACCTAAAAGCAACTTATTCATAGGTGATGGTAATAATTAAAGCATGCTGTAACATCCTCTAGCTCCAAAATTCAAATAATTGTTTTTTTCTGTTTTAAGGGTAACGCACTGTGTTTTGTGCCCAAGAAAAAACTGTCATGAAAATACAGTAGGTCTGTTGAGAATATAGGTGATTCTGTTGGAACTTGCAACGCCACTCCTCTGACTATTGTTGTTATGATGCCAAGAATCAAAATCACCTGTATTCAAAATATGCCATGGATTATGTCTCAAATCAAAGCACAGCGGAATACAACTGGTGTAGACTTGTGAAATGCTTGTTACGAGCCCTTCCCAACGATGCAGTTTAAAAATGATAATACAAATTAAATAGTAACACAAAACGAAAAAAATAAAATACACAGGGAGTAACCAGTACCTGACTAATGTGGAGCTATATACAGGGAGTAGTCTACCAGTACCAGACTAATGTGGAGCTATATACAGGGAGTAGTCTACCAGTACCAGACTAATGTGGAGCTATATACAGGGAGTAGTCTACCAGTACCAGACTAATGTGGAGCTATATACAGGGAGTACCAGCACCAGACTAATGTGGAGCTATATACAGGAAGTAGTCTACCAATACCAGACTGATGTGGAGCTATCTTCAGGGAGTAGTCTACCAGTACCAGACTAATGTGGAGCTATATACAGGGAGTAGTCTACCAGTACCAGACTAATGTGGAGCTATATACAGGGAGTAGTCTACCAGTACCAGACTAATGTGGAGCTATATACAGGGAGTACCAGCACCAGACTAATGTGGAGCTATATACAGGGGGTAGTCTACCAGTACCAGACTAATGTGGAGGTATATACAGGAAGTAGTCTACCAGTACCAGACTAATGTGGAGCTATATACAGGGAGTAGTCTACCAGTACCAGACTAATGTGGAGCTATCTTCAGGGAGTAGTCTACCAGTACCAGACTAATGTGGAGCTATATACAGGGAGTACCAGTACCAGACTAATGTGGAGGTATATACAGGGAATAGTCTACCAGTACCAGACTAATGTGGAGCTATATACAGGGAGTACCAGCACCAGACTAATGTGGAGCTATATACAGGAAGTAGTCTACCAATACCAGACTGATGTGGAGCTATCTTCAGGGAGTAGTCTACCAGTACCAGTGTTACGGATACAGGTATCCTGTGTCTGTGTGTATCCTGTGTGTTTCTTTTCTCTCCGTCTTCCCTCACAGGTGAAAGTCATCACTCCCCAATCAGTCAACAATCAACCCATCAATCAGAAGACACACCTCCTCCTGTTTCCTACCCTATCACAGTTCCTTCCCCATGGTAGATAGCTGTTCTTTGTAGATTTCAGGAGAGCTCAATCTTTGTAATGCCAAGTTGGTAGAACTCTGCTCTTGATAGATTTCTAGCTTAATCTCTTTGTAATGCCATGTTTGTAGATCTCTGTTCTTCGCTCGCTCTCTGTGTATTAATTAACCTCTCTTTTGTTTGAGCACCTCCATATCACTTTGTCATCTCCTGTGAGTATTGTTTTTGCTTATGGTGTTTGCTGGTGGGAAAAGGGGAAACCAAGACAAGTCGCCCATGGGCATACACTACCCGTAGGTAAACTTTGTTAAAAACACTAGTTAGAACTGGGTGGACCACCCACTGTATTTTTGGTTAGTTAGTTAGCTGTTGTTGAAATAGGCTAGTCTAGCTTAGGGGTGTTTTTGCATATTTGTTTCTTTCCTTGGGTCCAGCTCAGCCCCTTTTCCTGCTCCCCCCCCCATTACCGTGTGTTTATAATAAACCCTGAGTTTGACGGTATTGTTTCGGTTGTCGTGGTTATTTCGTTCACTTTTACTTTGTCACTATTATAATTTACATGAGTTATGTTACGGGTCTCACTACCATCCCCCTTAGACTGTCGGGCCAAAAGGAATTCGTAACATAAGTGGGGGCTCATCCGGGATCTGTCTTTACTGACACCCATGCCGCTCATGTAGATTGTTGTAGTGGTATAGTTCAGTGTTGAGCGTCATAGCTGAAGTAGCATTAGTGTTTGCTATTTTCGTTGGCTCTTGTGAAGTAGTGTAAGATGGCTACTTTTGATTTGAAGTCCTTTTTGGATAATCCTTCGTGGGAGGTTTTTGATAAATGTCGTAGAGTTGATTTAGTGACCTTGGCTGACCATTATTCAGTATCGTTTTCGCAGAGTTTAGTTAAGGCGGAGGTTAAACAGCTAGTGTTAAATGTATTGTTGGAAGAGCAGGTGCTTGTGTTACCGCTGCCTGAGCATACTACCACTGTAGGGGATGTAACTGCTCCTATAAGCCCATTGGTGTCTGATAATGAGGGCGAGGCTAAAACACCAGCCACATTGTCCCATTTTGATCCACTCTCCCCACTGTCAAACGGTGATGCCAGAAGGGATGTCCGTTTAGCACAGTTACAACTAGAGGTGGAAGAGAGAGCCCAAATTAGGCGAGAGACTCTCCAGTTGGAGATGTGTAAAATTGAGGCAGAAAGAGAACAACGGCAGATGTGTAAAATGGAGGCAGAAAAAGAACGAGAACAGAGGCAGATGACGTTTAAAATGCGCCAGATGGAACTGGAGGCAGAGACAGCGAGGCTAGCCTTCGTTCCTACTGTCACTGTTAGTGAGTCGTCCTCACCAGCTGTGTCCTCAAACACGTTTGACATTAGTAGGCAGATAGCCTTAGTACCTTTGTTCAGAGAGTCAGAGGTTGACTCCTATTTTTGTGTATTTGAGCGTATAGCCGTAGCATTGAAGTGGCCTGAAGAGGTATGGTGCCTATTACTTCAGTGTAAATTAACTGGTAAAGCCCAAGAGGTTTTGTCAGCGCTACCTCTGGAGGACAGTTTGAATTATGAAGTGGTCAAAGCTACTGTTCTTCGTGCCTATGAGCTTGTGCCTGAGGCATACCGACAGAGATTTAGGTCTCATAGAAAGTCTTCTAGTAAGACTTATGTGGAATTTGCTAGAGACAAGGGAAATCTGTTTGATAAATGGCATGCTGCTAGTAAGGTAACTGATTTCAACTCTCTCCGGGAGTTAATCTTGTTGGAAGAGTTTAAAAATTGCTTACCCGAACGCATTGTAGTTTACCTAAACGAACAGAAAGTATCCTCCCTGGCAGAAGCGTCTGTGTTGGCAGACGAGTTTGTGTTGACGCACAAGAGTGTGTTTTCGGCTCAAACTGAGAGTAGATCCACTGAGTTTCCTACCTTTAGCCCTAGTCGGCCCGCAGTAGTATATCAAGCACGCCAGAAGAATGAGCGTTCCTGTTTCTATTGTCATAAAGTGGGACATATGATTAATGATTGCTTCCTGCTTAAACGCAAACGAGGGATGCCTCTTCGTGCCAAGCCACCAACAGGTGTTGCTCTAATTCGTACGGTTGTGAGGTCTGCAACAAAACAGCTGCCTAAGGGTAACTGCAGTTTGAAAGACCCAGTCCCCGACCGTAGTTATGAACCATTCATTTCCGATGGGTTTGTGTCCCTAGCGAATGACGAAGCGTCTCAGCGTCCGGTTAAAATCCTTAGAGATACTGGTGCGGCGCAGTCGTTTATATTGTCTGATGTGTTGCCCTTATCTGACGATACATACTGTGGTTCCAGTGTGTTAGTGCAGGGTATTGAAATGGGTTTTGTCCCAGTGCCATTGCACTTTGTGAAAGTACACTCTGAGTTAATCAGTGGAATATTCAGAGTGGGGGTACGTCCTATGTTGCCAGTGAAAGGTGTGACCTTTATACTGGGTAACGATATTGCCGGAGGAAAGGTAGTACCCGTATTGGAAGTATTGGATAAAAGTGACCACTCTCTCTCGAATGAGTTGGCACAGAGTTATCCACATGTGTTCCCCGCTTGTGCTGTCACTCGTGCTCAGGCACTACAAGAGGGTGACGTGATAGATTTGTCGAACACTGTTCTGTTCAAAGAGGATGATCAAGAGGATGGATTGTGTGATACCTCTGAGAAGTTGATCACCTCTGACAAACAGCCCAGGAAAGAATTAAAGAACGTTGAACTTATTGCTGATGCAATACAGTTACCAGTTACTCGTGAGCAGCTGATTGCTAACCAAAAGGTTGACAACAAGCTTGCTAAATGTTTTTCTAGTGTTGTCTCGTTAGAAGAGGTGAAGAAGAAGAATGTGGCTTACTTCATTGATGGTAATCTCCTCATGCGTAAATGGAAATACCATGTTGATGCAGGTGGAGATTGGAATGCTGTTTACCAAATAGTGATTCCTACAGCCTTTCGACAGAATGTGTTATCCCTTGCTCATGATCACCAGTGGTCTGGTCATTTAGGAATTACAAAGACGTATGATCGGATCCTTCGACATTTCTTTTGGCCGGGTTTAAAACAAGATGTGGCTCAGTTCTGTCGGACATGCCACACCTGTCAGATAACAGGAAAACCAAATCAGGTTATTCCTCCTGCTCCTCTTTGTCCTATACCTGTCATAGGTGAACCATTTGAGCATGTGGTGGTTGATTGTGTCGGACCTTTACCGAAGACAAAATCGGGTAACCAGTTTTTGTTAACGATAATGTGTATGGCTACAAGATACCCCGAGGCTATTCCTCTGAGAAGGATTACAGCTCCGATAGTGAGTAAAGCCTTAATAAAATTCTTCACGACATTCGGGTTACCTAAGGTGGTACAAAGCGATCAAGGTACCAATTTCCTATCCAAGCTCTTCAAGCAGGTGTTGAAATCCTTATCAATTACGCACCGTGTATCAAGCGCCTATCACCCAGAGTCTCAGGGTGCGCTTGAAAGATGGCATCAGACACTGAAGTCTATGCTACGTAAATATTGTTTGGAATCTGAGAAAGATTGGGATGAGGGAGTTCCTCTAGTTTTGTTTGCTGCTCGTGAAACTGTGCAGGAGTCCCTAGGTTTCAGCCCGGCTGAACTAGTGTTTGGTCACACAGTAAGAGGACCAATGAAAGTCCTTAAAGAACAGTTCTTGTCCCAAGAGTTGTGTACCAGAGATGAGAATGTGTTGGACTATGTTAGTCGCTTTCGTGAGCGCCTACACCAAGCTTGTGCTCTTGCAAAGGAAGCTCTGTCTTCCTCACAGAGGAGCATGAAAAGACACTATGATAAAGAGGCTGTTTCTCGTCCACTACAGCCAGGTGACCAAGTACTGGTGTTATTACCTGTTCCAGGATCTTCACTGTCAGCTCGTTTCTCTGGTCCTTATTTAATTGAAAAGAAAATAAGTGAAACTGACTATGTGCTTCAAACTCCTGATAGAAAACGCCAATCTCGTGTGTGTCACATTAACATGTTGAAAGCATACCACACCCGACCCATCACACAGTTAGATAGTTCAAAAACAGAGGAAGGTACTGCTGTCTCCTCTGCTACTACTGCGATGATAGTGGACTGTCAAATTGATGATGTTGATGGCTTGGAGTTGCGCAATACTCAACAGCAGTGTGTTAGATTGCCCAACTCAGAAATGCTGCTGTCTATCCAGTCAGGTCTGGTTCATTTAACGGATGGACAGGCTAATGATATTGTGAGGCTACTACACAGTTTTCCATGTCTCTTTAATGACGTTCCTACTCGCACAAATGTGTTGGAACATGACATTAATGTTGGAAATGCTACACCTATCAAGCAACACCCATATCGTATCAACGCTTCCAAGAGGAAGATAATGAGGGATGAGGTGAGATATTTGTTGGAGAATGACCTGGCTAAGCCAAGTTCAAGCCCTTGGAGTTCTCCTTGCATTCTGGTTCCTAAACCTGATGGTACGTCCAGGTTATGTACGGATTATCGAAAGGTAAATTCTGTCACAATGCCAGATTCGTTCCCGTTACCCAGACTGGACGACTGTATCGACACTATTGGTGCTGCTAAGTATGTGACCAAGTTGGACCTCTTAAAAGGTTACTGGCAGGTTCCGTTAACTTCACGTGCTTCTGAGATTTCTGCCTTTGTGACCCCAGACAACTTCCTTCAGTACTCAGTCATGGCTTTTGGGATGCGAAATGCACCAGCCACTTTCCAACGACTGGTTAACTCTGTATTAGCTGGCGTTCCTAATTGTAGTGCATACCTTGATGACCTAGTGATTTATTTGTCTGAGTGGTCAGATCATGTTGACTCGCTAAGGGTAGTATGTGAACGGTTGGCAGCTGCTTCTCTAACCCTGAACTTGGCAAAGTGTGAGTTTGGGAAGGCTACTGTTACCTATCTCGGTAAAGAGGTTGGCCATGGACAGGTGCGCCCTGTTGATGCCAAGGTCTTGGCTATAACTGCATTCCCTGCACCTACCACTAGACGAGAGCTACGCCGCTTTTTAGGGATGGTTGGCTACTACCGTAGCTTCTGTAAAAATTTCTCTGTGGTAGTTGCTCCATTGACCGATTTGCTTAGTCCGGCTAGACCATTTGTGTGGTCCCCTGATTGTAAGAGCGCTTTTGAATCTGCGAAAGCACTCTTGTGTAGTACACCTGTACTTGCTGCTCCAGATTTTGAACAACCATTCAAGCTTGAGGTAGATGCTAGTGCCAGAGGTGCTGGTGCTGTTCTACTGCAGCAGGACAAGAGTGGAGTAGATCATCCTGTTTGTTATTTTTCCCGTAAATTTAATAAATGTCAAACAAACTATGCGACAATAGAACAAGAAGCTCTTGCTTTGTTGTTGGCTCTGCAATACTTTGAAGTATACATTGGTTCCAGTGCCCTACCAGTGATTGTGTATACTGACCATAACCCCTTAGTTTTTCTCCACCGAATGTACAACCAGAACCAGCGCCTTATGCGTTGGGCGCTGATTGTACAAAATTATAATTTGGAGATCCGCCACAAAAAGGGTTCAGATAATGTGTTGGCAGATGCTTTGTCTCGTGTGTAAAAATGATTTTTGTATGTTTTGGCAAGGTTGACATTGTTGTTGTTGTAGGTATTAATTTTGTTGTGAGTATTAATTGTAATACTGTGGTCGCAATCCCTAGGGTTGCTCTTTTAAGGGTGGGAGTGTTACGGATACAGGTATCCTGTGTCTGTGTGTATCCTGTGTGTTTCTTTTCTCTCCGTCTTCCCTCACAGGTGAAAGTCATCACTCCCCAATCAGTCAACAATCAACCCATCAATCAGAAGACACACCTCCTCCTGTTTCCTACCCTATCACAGTTCCTTCCCCATGGTAGATAGCTGTTCTTTGTAGATTTCAGGAGAGCTCAATCTTTGTAATGCCAAGTTGGTAGAACTCTGCTCTTGATAGATTTCTAGCTTAATCTCTTTGTAATGCCATGTTTGTAGATCTCTGTTCTTCGCTCGCTCTCTGTGTATTAATTAACCTCTCTTTTGTTTGAGCACCTCCATATCACTTTGTCATCTCCTGTGAGTATTGTTTTTGCTTATGGTGTTTGCTGGTGGGAAAAGGGGAAACCAAGACAAGTCGCCCATGGGCATACACTACCCGTAGGTAAACTTTGTTAAAAACACTAGTTAGAACTGGGTGGACCACCCACTGTATTTTTGGTTAGTTAGTTAGCTGTTGTTGAAATAGGCTAGTCTAGCTTAGGGGTGTTTTTGCATATTTGTTTCTTTCCTTGGGTCCAGCTCAGCCCCTTTTCCTGCTCCCCCCCCCCCCCCCCATTACCGTGTGTTTATAATAAACCCTGAGTTTGACAGTATTGTTTCGGTTGTCGTGGTTATTTCGTTCACTTTTACTTTGTCACTATTATAATTTACATGAGTTATGTTACGGGTCTCACTACCATCCCCCTTAGACTGTCGGGCCAAAAGGAATTCGTAACAACCAGACTAATGTGGAGCTATATACAGGGAGTAGTCTACCAGTACCAGACTAATGTGGAGGTATATACAGGAAGTAGTCTACCAGTACCAGACTAATGTGGAGCTATATACAGGGAGTAGTCTACCAGTACCAGACTAATG
Source organism: Oncorhynchus clarkii lewisi (assembly GCF_045791955.1). NCBI lineage: Eukaryota > Metazoa > Chordata > Actinopteri > Salmoniformes > Salmonidae > Oncorhynchus > Oncorhynchus clarkii. The sequence goes on along the minus strand of NC_092147.1, from coordinate 79,237,568 downwards.
TGGAGCTATATACAGGGAATAGTCGAAAGATAAAGGATTTTATAATTCTTATTTTATTATTGGTCAAATATTTTAGGGAAACTTGGCTTCCCTTGGCTCTAATGAATACAAGCCACTGCTACACGCTACTTAACGTTGTTGTATTCCATAATTGTCTTTCAGTTCTAGTGCATTCTTTTATTTTGAAATCAGTTACAGTGCCTATCGTACCTTTATTTAGAAATATGTGGTGGAACGGAAGTCGTTGCTTAGCGACAACTAAAAGCGTCTGATAAGTGTGAACTTTCAGTTGCTAGCGGCGTAATTTTGTTTTGTATAATATTGTAATTAGAATAAAAAATATATAATATACATATATATATAGCTAGCTATGCCACCAAAAAGACAAGGGCCTCTTCAAACAGTGCAAAGAGAGACGGATGATATCAAAAGACAGGTGAGCCAGCTAGCGTTAGCTAGCTAACTCGAGTGCAATGCATGGTAGTTTACCTGCTTTGCTTGGTTGCAGTCATCTTAGGTTACGATCCATCATATATGTGGTACCTGTGTTTTACTTTCCATAGTTTGACAGTCTGATAAAAGATGCACGGCTGTCGGATGGGTCAGGGCGCACAGAGGCATATCAGAGGTAGCTAACGTAGCTACACCCTTCACGTATTCAAATCTGCTAAACATTAGTTATAGCTAGCTAGCTACTAACTCATGGATATTATAACTAGCTAACTTAAAACGTTGCCTTTTCTTCCAGCCGATGCATACGTCTACAAAACTTAGTGGAGGAGACAACCAGGAAGCTCAAGAAGTTAACCAAGGTAACGTTATGTATATACAGCATTTATTAAGCTAGCTAGCTAGCTACATTCTTCCCCCCCATTCATTTTCATCGTTGTTTGGTCTTTAAAATGCTGCTCCATACTTTTGTTGTTTTAGCTAGCAACTATACTTAGCTACACATTTTTCATCTGCTCCACACTAAAGGCTGATGAGCCAGCCCCAGTGGGGAATTACGAACAGAGAAAGATGGAGGAGGAAAGACGTCTGCGGGGGATTGAGGAGAAGCTGCTGGTCCTAGTCCAGGAGCTCTCTCCGCCTCAGAAACGTGAGGGAGGGTGAGGACCATAGCAATATTTCTTAATTAACACATTCAATACTCTAGTCCTTGTGATTGTGTAACATTGTCTACATTCTGATCCATGACTTGTGATGATGGTTTCTGTCTCTCAGGCCTCATAGGTGAGTTGTAGGCCCTTTGTTCAAAACATACTTGCCTGGCTTCTGCTAGTGTATTGAGGTTGTTATCTACCGAGTAGCTATGTGTTCAATTAAGACAAGTTCTTGAAACTGCCAGTGTCCAAAGAGAAAGATAATCTGCCCATTTTTTTCCCCAGGTCATCCCAAGCCCAGGAAGATGAAGAGGAGGAAGACAGTGAGGAAGACAGTGAGGAAGACAGTGAAGAAGAGGAGAGTGAAGACGAGAGTGTAGAAGATGAGGAAGAAGATGATGATGATGAGGAAGATGTAGTCACAAAGACCATGGAACAAATTCCAGAGTCAGGCACTGCCACGTATATGGTCATCAGTGCCTTTAAAGGAGAGCAGGAAGGAGATCTTACCATTCAGGTCAAAATACTGCTCAGGCAAATTCACTCGCATACAAAGATCATATCCTGACTGTTTGTCATAATGTAGTTAAACAGTGGTGATATTTTTTGCTTATCTTTTCAGATGGGTGAGGTCCTGGCGATTCTCAGTAAAAATGAGGATGGCTGGTGGCTTGCTCAGGACTCAAAGGGCAGTAAGGGACTAGTCCCCAAAACCTACTTGAAGGTACCATCAGTTGAACAATTCTTTGATGTTGATTGCTGTCATTCTAATTACATCAAAAACATATGGTTTTATGTATTTTGTGTTTGTATGTTTCAGAGATATTCAGACCAGGATGAGGATGATGAGGAAGCGTCAGAGGATGAGGAGCTTGAGTCCAAAAGGAAGCAGAGGTGAGGTTCTCTTCATAACCACTAGATGGCAATGTTCACAAATGCGTCGCTCGAAGGCTATGACTCCTTGGAACAGAATTATTATGAATCTTTCTGACTGCTAGACAATCAACTTTGTTGTTGTTCTGTAATTGATAACACATACATTTACAGTGATGATGATGGTATTCTAGTGTTCCCAATGACTGTGACAGTGAATATCTTCTCACATTGACAGCTCAAACTGGGACTGTGTGAGGAGAGCCATCACTGAGGTAAGAGGAGCTAGTGGTGGACCAGTTCAACTAGATTCTAAAACATCATCTATTACTTGTGTGTGTGTATGCACATGTGCATTTGTGTGTGTCTATTCCTGTGTGAAATTCTTTTCAGATTGATGCTACTGATGTTCTGTCAGCCATGGGTGCCATCCCTGCTGGGTTCAGGTCATCCACCCTCTCTAAACTACTAGATGAGGGTAAGTCTCTGAGCTTAGATCAGTCTTGTCTCACAGAGGCATGACATTCTGCCGGGAACAGAAAGACTCACCTGATCAACAAAAAATGCATGTAGATAGTTCTCCCGAATAATATTTAATCACGTATCATCAGCTTGTGTACTGTGGGCCAGATTGGATGTCATCGATAAAGAACACCTGCGTCATCTTTTAGTACCCTGTGTTCTGCTGTACCATTATCTTCATCAAATACACACATTTACCCTAACCCTCTGTGCTACACACACACACACCGCTAATATGTCACAGCAGGCATGCATGCACACAAAGACATAGACATTTTCTGCCATGTCGGTCACCCCAGAGGCTGTATGCTTTTCATGCTCTGCATAATTCTTCAATAGTTGGATGGTTTGTACAGTCAAACAAAGGAATAGCTAGTGGACAGGGTGACATCCAATGTTCCCTCCAAGCTGCGTGCGTCAGCGGCCGTGCACTTCCTCCAGGACTGCCGTGTAGAAGAAATGCCAGGCAGCGCAGAGACGCAAGAGATTAAACTTCACTGAGTTCACCCTATTCATTTGTACTATATAGATTGTTTTTTCTGCCCCTTTTCAATGCAACAAACCAAAACAACTTTGTAAGATTGAGTCTGATTTTGTGGTAGGCAGAGCCAGAGTGCAAAGGAGTAGAATTTTATTGGTGGTCTTTCAATCACCAGCGAGTGAATTTGCTTTTCAGATCAGAGCGCAGTGCACATTAGTTGATATTCTTTGCTAGTTAGTGTGTAATTAGCCCCTTTAGAAATAAGTATAGGTCAGCAATGGGGAGTTACGACTTCCTACAAGAGAACACAACCTGTAGGCTACATTTCAAGCTGAATTTATTAAAGGGGCAGTGTTGTATTTTGAGACAGGCTTGAATATGCAAATAAGCCAATAGGCAGAGGGGTAGCCTACATTGTCTAATTATCTGTATGGTAATAAGAATTATTTTTATTTTGTAAAGTGGTTTCTTGAATCATAAAATACAATTTAATTTACAGTCACCTATTTAGCTCATGGTGTTACAGACCAAGTAAATAATCATGAATTAATGTCAACTTTTTAAAGTCTCATGCAATGTAGGCCTGCATTGAACACCACATATAGGCTACTGTAGGCTATATCATAGAAATCAAAAGCTATTTCAACGTGAAAATGTTATGGGATTTTGTCAATTTTTTGTTGGCTTTGTTGGCAGGCCTACAGTACATTATGCTCAAATATCCAAAATGCCCTATTGGCTACTGTCTAAAACCGTAAGTGTACAGCCTCAGTGTTCACTGTAAATGCACCCCGGAAGTTGCACAAAATTCTCACAACGTTGAAGTTTCCGCTCATAAGACCTATAATTTGCTTGTAATGTTTTCATAAGGGCCTGTGGCCTGTGTGTTTTACAGGGATTACCTACAGAGCAAGTCACTACATCCAGCCCGAGTTGAGCCAATCCAAACTGTCCTTCAAAGACCTCTTCCGGGACCCAGACACTGGAAAAGTAAGGATTTATACTGAGATGACATTAAAGCAGTTATGGCCAACTTGCAAAGGTCACATCACACAAATAGGTCCTCCTTTAGATGTATGTTGGGGGTGTGTTGTGGAAATTTCCTGTATTACCAAATCATGAGAGAGCAAACCACACACAAGTCAGAGTATATTATAAAGTCCCATCTTTAATTATATATGAGCTTCACCATAGCCCTGTGACTCTCAGATCAATTCAGTGTCTTTAAATGAATTCTCTGAGAGTGCTTAAAAAACAGTTCTTAGTATAATTTATAGCCAAGACACACCCATCTCAACTCACATGACGAATAACAGATCTTAGGAACATTACACAAAGGAAGATTTACTTGAAAGAGGAGTATCCCACAGCATTACCAATAAATTATCGTTCAGTTTGCCCTCTTACTTCTCGTTCTTGGTACAACATACAGTAGGGCAAAAAAGTATTTAGTCAGCCACCAAATGTGCAAGTTCTCCCACTTAAAAAGATGAGAGAGGCCTGTATGGTGTATGGTGTTTTTACCAAAAAGTTATATTTTGGTTTTAATCTGACCATATGACATTATCCCAATCTTCTTCTGGATCATCCAAATGCTCTCTAGCAAACTTCAGACGGGCCTGGACATGTACTGGCTTAAGCAGGGGGACACGTCTGGCACTGCAGGATTTTGAGTCCCTGGCGGTGTAGTGTGTTACTGATGGTAGGCTTTGTTACTTTGGTCCCAGCTCTCTGCAGGTCATTCACTAGGTCCCCCCCGTGTGGTTCTGGGATTTTTGCTCACCGTTCTTGTGATCATTTTGACCCCACGGAGTGAGATCTTGCGTGGAACCCCAAATCGAGGGAGATTATTCTTCCATTTCCTAATAATTGCTCCCACAGTTGATTTCTTCAAACCAAGCTGCTTACCTATTGCAGATTCAGTCTTCCCAGCCTGGTGCAGGTCTACAATTTTGTTTCTGGTGTCCTTTGACAGCTCTTTGGTCTTGGCCATAGTGGAGTTTGGAGTGTAACTGTTTGAGGTTGTGGACAGGTGTCTTTTATACTGATAACAAGTTCAAACAGGTGCCATTAATACAGGTAACGAGTGGAGGACAGAGGAGCCTCTTAAAGAAGAAGTTACAGGTCTGTGAGAGCCAGAAATCTTGCCTGTTTGTAGGTGACCAAATACTTATTTTCCACCATAATTTGCAAATAAATTCATTAAAAATCCTACAATGTGATTTTCTGGATTTTTTTTCTTCTCATTTTGTCTGTCATAGTTGAAGTGTACCTATGATGACAATTACAGGCCTCTCTCATCTTTTCAAGTGGGAGAACTTGCACAATTGGTGGCTGACTAAATACTTTTTTGCCCCACTGTAGTACCAAAACATTACCTCATCCAATGGCATATATCAATGGTCAATTCTAGATACTCCCATCAAAAATACATCCCCTCCTGGACAAGATCTAGTCAGAGGAGTGACTGGCACACAGACATTGTGGAGCCAACTAACTGGTTCCCCTTTAATCACGCCATCCCTTCACATGGTTTAGGAATAGTTACAGACACATTCACAGATAAGACTAACCTGACCTCTCCCCTCTCTGGGCCCAAGTATCTTTACCACATAAGCATATTTATGAACATTGATAAAACATCTTATTTATCAATGTTACCTAAAGAATTCTGATTCTGCCACAACAGGTGTGGCAGTCATTACATTTTGTCAGCCGGTCATTGTCAAACAAATAACTGCCGGTCTCATGGTATTTGACCGTTAATTAACATAAACATGTTTAGCATCTCCTGGCTTCCACACAGCCTACAAGCCACTGATGCAGACATTTGGAACATCTACATTTTAAAATGTCTAAGAAATCCATTTAATATAACCTACACATCACAGTAAATCCGTTATTTATTTTAGATAGACTATTTTCTTCATATCATGTTTCTTTAGACTATTTCAGAAGAACAGAATAGCGTACTTTGAGTTGTCCTTATGTTAAGCCCTAATAAGACTGTCATATGGCTGTGGGCTACACTAGTTCATTTAGCAAAGAAGATTTGCTCAGAATTCCGTGGCATTATTTTATATTATTTTATAGTATGAACAATACAATTGAACATATATGAATAAAATAGAAAGGATATTTTCTCCAAACGATTTAAGGAAGGAAGGAAGTACGCACATTCTGTGTGAAGCGGTTAACAGAGAAACAGGTCCTCCTATATGCTTAATTTAGAGTTATTTATGCAACTTTAGTTGTTCTACAAACGTTGGGATATATTTTTTTTATACATTCTAAGGCTGCATGATACGACTCTAATAATGATTTGAAAACAGCTGATTTGTTTCTTGTGCAGGCTGCACACACTTCACCAGTCTCTCATTCACAGTTTGACAAGCACTTGATAATATTCTCACCATGTCTCAAATTTCCTGGTGGCGTTCCCCTTGTGTGACTGTAATTCCCCCCCAAAAATCCATGCCTTTTGCGGCCAAAGTGCCCGTTGTGACCTTGGGCTGAATATAATAGTTATAATTTCCTTCTCCCAGCTGCCGTGCTCCGAAGTAACTCTCACACACATGGCTGTCTCAGATATCTGTCACAGGCCGGCTCATAGCCTGTGGCAAAAATGAGGGGACACGAACAACAGGTATAAGCCAATCAAAATGGTTCTTTATTGTAAACCAAAACTATTAACTTTAAACAAAGAAAAAGGAGTGAGGTGTGAAAGTATCATAATGTAAGGTGTATGTAAAGTGCAGGGATGCGTGAATCTGTGTGTGTGAAAACTATGCAAAACTACAAAGGAACAAACAAAACAGGATCATACCTGGAGGAGCAGAGAGAGAGAGAGTGATTAGTGAAGCAGCAGTTTAAATACCCTGAGCCCAGGTGACTCCAATCACTAACGACCCTCCTCTGCCTGCAGGAGGAACCGCCCCTGCACTGCAGAGGAGGGGCCATGACATATCTCAATTCTTATTAGCCAATGCCCGTCATGTGATCGGGTCCTTCTCACAGCTAAGAAGTAGGCTGGAAGTGAAGACAGACACAATTGCGTGCGTTCTTCTTATCGAATTCCGAGGCACATATTGAAGATGTTAGAAGAACTGCACACATTTGTCTACTATTCATCAGCCAATAAGATGTGTAGGCCTAACGATCAGCAAAATCGCTAGCCTATGTCAATTTACTATCCCATAGTACACAAGTTGACCTATTCTATTGGTCAACTTGTCCTTCTGTGCAATAAATAAATATTCTAACATACTGTAATGAGGTCTGTGTGTAGCTGGTGTAGAGGAGTCAGGCGCAGGACAGCAGATATGAGTAAATAAACATACTTTACTCAAAATATACAAATGCAATACAAAAAGAGAGCCCACATTAACGAACCGTACTACATACAAACAATTACTCACAAACAGACATGGGGGAACAGAGGGTTAAATAATGAACAAGTAATTGGGGAATTGAAACCAGGTGTGTAAGACAAAGACAAAACAAATGGAAAATGAAAAGTGGATCGGCGATGGCTAGCATGCCGGTGACGTTGACCGCCGAACGCCGCCCGAACAAGGAGAGGGACCGACTTCGGAAGAAGTCGTGACGCATACAGTACCTGTCAAAAGTTTGGACACACCTCCTCATTCAAGGGTTTTTCTTTATTTGACTATTTTCTACATTGTAGAATAATAGTGAAGACATCAAAACTTCATCAGTCTCTCATTCACAGTTTGACAAGCACTTTCCCGGTGGCGCTCCCCTTGTGTGGCTGTAATGCCCCTTAAAAAAATCCATATGCTGACACTTGTTGGCTGCTTTTCCTTCACTCTGCAGTCCAACTCATCCCAAACCATCTCATTTGGGTTGAGGTCAGGTGATTGTGAAGGCCAGGTCATCTGATGTAACACTCCATCACTCCCCTTCTTGCTCAAATAGCCCTTACACAGCCTGGAGGTGTTTTGGGTCATTGTACTGTTGAAAAACAAATGATAGTCTCACTGTGCTGTAGGTGTCATGGAGGGCAGGTAGTTTGACCCCGGTGATGCGTTGTGCAGACCGTACCACCTTCTGGAGAGCCTTGTGGTTGTGGGCGGTGCAGTTGCCATACCAGGCTGTGATACAGCCCGACAGGATGCTCTCAATTGTGCATCTGTAAAAGTGTGAGGGTTTTAGGTGACAAGCCAAATGTATTCAGCCTCCTGAGGTTGAAGAGGCTTTGTTGCGCCTTCTTCACCACACTGTCTGTGTGGATGGACCATTTCAGTTTGTCTGTGATGTGTACGCCAAGGAACTTAAAACTTTCCACCTGTTGTTCCGTCGATGTGGATAGGGGCGTGCTAGCTCTCGTGTTTCCCTGAAGTCCACAATCATTTCCTTTGTTTAATTGATGTTGAGTGAGAGGTTGTTTTCCTAACATCACACACTGAGTGCCCTCACCTCCTCACTGTAGGCTGTCTCGTTGTTGTTGGTAATCAAGCCTACTACTGTTGTGTCGTCTGCAAACTTGATGACTGAGATGGAGGCGTGCTTGGCCACGCAGTCATGGGTGAACAGGGAGTACAGGAGGGGGCTGAGCATGCACCCTTGTGGGGCCCCAGTGTTGAGGATCAGTGAAGTGGATATGTTGTTTTCTACCTTCACCACCTGGGGGCGGCCCGTCGGGAAGTCCAGGACCCAATTGCACAGCGCAGGGTTGAGACCCAGTGCCTCAAGCTTAATGATGATCTTGGAGGGTACTATGATGTTGAATGCTGAGCTATAGTCAATGAACAGCATTCTTACATAGGTATTCCTCTTGCCCAGATGGGATAGTGTAGTGTGATGGCGATTGTATCGTCTGTAGACCTATTGTGGCGGTAAGCAAATTTAAGTGGGTCTAGGGTGACAGATAAGGTGGAGGTGATATGATCCTTGACTAGCCTCTCAAAGCACTTCATGATGGCAGAAGTGAGTGCTATGGGGCGATAGTCATTTAGTTCAGTTACCTTTGCCTTCTGGGGTACAGGAACAATGATGGCCATCTTGAAGCATGTGGGGATTACAGACTGGGATAGGGAGAAATTGAATATGTCCGTAAACACACCAGCCAGCTGGTCTGCACATACTCCGAGGACATGGCTAGGGCTGGCAGCCTTGCGAGAGTGAACACATTTAAATGTCTTATTCACGTCGGCCACAGACGAGAGCCCACAGTCCTTGGTAGCGGGCCATTTGGTGGCACTGTATTATCCACAAAGCGGGCAAAGGTGTTTAGTTTGTCTGGAAGCAAGATGTTGGTGTCTGTGACGTGGCTGGTTTTCCTTTTGTAGTATGTGATTGTCTGTAGACCCTGCCACATACGTCTTGTGTCTGAGCCGTTGAATTGCGTCTCCACTTTGTCTCTATTCTGACATTTCGCTTGTTTGATTGCCTTGCGGAGGGAATGACTACACTGTTTGTATTCTTCTTATTCCAATGGTCTAATGTCCATTGCTTGTGTTTCTTAGCCCAGGCAAGTCTCTTCTTCTTATTTGTGTCCATAGTAGTGGTTTCTTTGCAGCATTTCAACCATGAAGATGTGATTCATGCTGTCTCCTGAACAGTTGAGGTTGAGATGTGTTTGTTACCTGAACCCTGTGAGGCAATTATTTGGTCTGCAATTTCTGATGCTTGTAACTCTAATGAATGTATCCCCTGGAGCAGAGGTAACTCTGGTTCTTCCTTTCCTGTAGCGGTCCTCATGAGAGCCAGTTTCATCATGGCGCTTGATGGTTTTTGCGACTGCACTTGAAGAAATGTTCAAAGTTCTTGAAATGTTCTGGATTGACTGACCTTCATGTCTTAATGTAATGATGGACTGTCGTTTCTCTTTGCTTATTTGAGCTGTTCTTGCTATAATATGGACTTGGTCTTTTTTAACAAATAGGGCTATCTTCTGTATCTTCTGTACTTTGAAGAATCTCAAATATAAAATATATTTTGATTTGTTTTACACTTTTTTGGTTACTACATGATTCCATACTTGTTATTTCATAGTTTTGATGTCTTCCCTTATTCTACAATGTAGAAAATAGTAAAAGTAAACAAAATGTAAAGTAAACAAATGTCCAAACTTTTAACTGGTACTGTCAGGGGATGACGCTGGAGAGGAGAAGCGAGTACGGGGAGTCAATCATTTAATAGGGAACGAGACAGGACAGCGTCAGCACACGGGTAATACAGACAAATTACAACCAATGCAGCAGCGGGGAACAGAGCAGGGGAACTGACAAATATAGGAGAGGTAATAAACATTAAACATGAACATATTTCACCTTTATTTAACCAGGTAAGCTAGTTGAGAACAAGTTCTCGTTTACAACTGCGACCTGGCCAAGATGAAGCAAAGCAGTGAGACAGAAACAACAACACAGAGTTACATGGAATAAACAAGCGTACAGTCAATAACACAATAGGAAAAAAAAGAAAGTCTATATACAGTGTGTGCAAATTGCATGAGGAGGTATGGCAATAAATAGGCCATAGTAGCAAAGTAATTACAATTTAGCAGATTAACACTGGAGTAGATGAGCAGATGATGATGAGCAGATGATGGTGTGTAAGTAGTGATACTGGTGTGCAAAAGAGCAGCAAAGTAAATAAAAACAGCGATCGGTTAGCTGCTCAGGTAGCTGATGTTTAAAGTTAGTGAGGGAAATGTAAGTCTCCAGCTTCAGCGATTTTTGCAATTAGTTCCAGTCACTGGCAGCAGAGAACTGGAAGGAAAGGCGGCCAAAGGAGGTGTTGGCTTTGGGGATGACCAGTAAGATATACCTGCTGGAGCGTGTGCTACGGGTGGGTGTTGTTATCGTGACCAGTGAGCTGAGATAAGGAGGAGCTTTACCTAGCATAGACTTGTAGATGACCTGGAGCCAGCGGGTCTGGCGACGAATATGTAGCGAGGACTAGCCGACTAGAGCATACAGGTCGCAGTGGTGGGTGGTATAAGGCGCTTTGGTAACAAAACAGATGGCACTGTGATAGACTGCATCCAATTTGTTGAGTAGAGTATTGGAAGCTATTTTGTAGATGACATCACCGAAGTCAAGGATTGGTAGGATAGTCAGTTTTACTAGGGTAAGTTTGGCAGCGTGAATGAAGGAGGCTTTGTTGTGAAATAGAAAGCCAATTCTAGATTTGATTTTGGATTGGAGATGTCTGATAGTCTGGAAGGAGAGTTTACATTCTAGCCAGACACCTAGGTATTTGTAGTTGTCCACGTATTCTAGTTCGGAACCGTCCAGAGTAGTGATGCTAGTCGGGCGGGCGGGTGCGGGCAGCAAACGGTTGAAAAGCATGCATTTGGTTTTGCTAGCGTTTAAGAGCAGTTGGAGGCCACGGAAGGAGTGTTGTATGGCATTGAAGCTCTTTTGGAGGTTAGTTAACACAGTGTCCAAAGAAGGGCCAGATGTATACAGAATGGTGTCGTCTGCATAGAGGTGGATTAGGGAATCACCCGCAGCAAGAGGTGACATATACAGAGAAAACAGTCGGCCTGAGAATTGATCCTTTTGGCACCCCCATAGAGACTGTCAGATGTCCGGACAACATGCCCTCCTGATGAGTGAGTCCAGGTGAGTCAATATCGCTGAAGCGCGTGACAAGGGATGGCAGGTGTGCGTAATAGATGATGGCAGGAGTGCATTATGCAGGGGAGCCTGGCGCCCTCGTGCACCAGGAGGGAAGAGTGGGAGCAGGCGTAACAGGTACTGTACTATGAGACAGTTGTGGGATGTGATAGATCCCAAATTAATACAACCACTCGCATCAATTTTAGAAGCAATGAGGCTGATGCAACAGATCAGAACATTGAGGTTAAAATGTTGATGAACTATTAGGCAATTTCTTCACATAAGCACAGCAATGCCCACACGGCATTCGGCTATAAGCACAGGTTTTCCAAAATTCAATCAATTAGCGGGAAAACACTAATCTCAAAAGTGATCGTAACTTGAACCAAACTTGATGTATGTATGTCAGTTAGGCTCTATACTGGTTGTGAAGCGGATTGTCCTTAATTTTAAGAAGGTATTTGGCCACTTTAGTTGTGATACAAACCTTATCAAACCAAATCAAAATCCCTGTGGAATGTCCATGCTCCTCTCTTTGTTTTGCCAGATGTCAGATTCACATCCCGTCCATCTTCATCCTGGGCCTGACGCTGCTCTCTGATCCTAGGCAATTTCCTCTTATCTGATTAGGTCAACTTTTCATACATTTGCATACGCACAGTTTCATGGCCTAAACTCCATTAATACTCACAGTAATCATTCACTAAACAGGATACAAACTAACTACAGTTTAACTTGAAACATGTTACATTTTAATAGAATCCATCACTACTAACGACCATCAGCAGCATCAGAGCTTGGAGAAGCCTAGGTACGCAACTAAACGGTCACATGGAATTTGACTGCGATCATGATGCGTGACCGCCGGTGTGGCGGTAATGTGGTCACTGTAACAGCCCTCATGTCAGTTATTGTGTGTGTGTTGGTGACAATTGTTAGTAGTGTGTGCTGTTTCGTTTGACTCAACCATTGTGAGTCAAGGCTTTATCTTCATTAGGATGGTGTAGGCATGACTATTGTGCATGTATTAGAAGTAAGAAGGAACCCTCTCGTCCCCATAGGTTCGTCAGAGGACAGCGAGGACGTCCCTCACTCTGACTCTGTGGAGCTGCAAGAGTATCCCCACCCCAGGGGTCGGAGTTCAAGTCCTCAGTCGGCACATCCGCCTCTGTGCTTTCGACGGTACTCAGGTGGGATACCTCTACCCTGTCGTGCTCACCCATGATGCCTTTTTTTTTCAATTTAAAGTTTTATTAAGTTTTCTTGTTTTTCATTCAACCAACAAAACACATTCCACATTCACAGATGTGACAGGCTTTAAAAAAAAATAAAATAATAAAAATAAAAAAAATAATAATAATACTTTTGAAAAAATAAAAATACAATTAAAATGAATGATAAAGTCAAATAAAAGCATTTATTTTTCTTAATCTATATATTTTCCTTGGTACATATATATATATATATATATATATATATATATACACGTACATACATACATACATACGTACATACATACACACACACACGCACACGCACTCAAAAAAAAAAAAATAATAAAAATAAAATATAAAAAAAAAAAAAAACAAAAAAAACATTTAACACTTGCAGCAGCACTATCAAGGTTCTTATCAGCTATTTCAAGCATTCGCTGAGACGACGGGCCAATAATTCGTTTTTAGGTTTTACAGTACCTTACACAACATGCGTCTGCGCATTTCCCTAATCACCCCGTTCACTCTGTCCAGTTTGAAATATAGTTGAATAGTGGAGACCAGAGTCTATCAAACTTGGGCTGTCTCTTGTGGAGGTCATAAGTGAGCTTTTCAAGAGGAAGAAAGTCAACAATCTGGTCAATCCACATTTGAAATGTAGGAGGGGTATTAGAGGCCCACAATAGAAGAATACATTTCTTAGCAAAGTATGTAATAGTCATAAGCAAATTTTCTCTGTCAGGATCAAGGACAAAGTCCTGCTGGGCATTAAGAAGATAGATACACGGGGTCATATCAAACTGTACCTCTAGTATCCATGATGCCTTTTTGACTGGATTGTGTCTTTCTACACTCTTCTCTTGCCCAACATTAGTTCCTTTCAACATATCTAGCTCTTTTTATATAATGTCAGTGAGGCTGTTGTGAATGTTGTGAGTGAGGGTCAATCATTTAATTGTTGACCGTCTACTCTTTTTAGGTTCTTAGTAACATCCACACGATCCGAGCCACATGCAATGCAAACAACGTCAAGACCTGGTCCTTTTCTCCCCGGGTACTACATCATTTAGACATCACTAAACACTCAAGCTATTGAAATGGAGCAGAGCGTACCATGCTGTATAGTCTGAATGTATTTCTGTAAAGCTAAAAGTTTAGTTTAAATGCTTGTTTGGTTTGGTTTCGCAGATGACTGGGAATCTACCAAGCCTTTTGGACGGGGACTGTTTTCTGAGGTGCAACTCGGACGCTCCTGAGCTGGGAATATTATTTGAACTTGGAGTCACATACATCCGAAATGTAAGCGTTTCTTATACCATTCCTGAGAAAGACTACTCAAGTCTACATTGTCTCTCAATACACTAGCCATGTCTGTAGACTAACCCCTCTAGCCGTGCCCTAGGGGGTAGCTGTTATTTCTCCAACGGTGTACTTCAAATTATTCTTATTTGCATTTATTTATATTGAGCTCTTGCTCTCCAGTCTACAGGTGAGAGAGGAGACCTGAGCTGTGGCTGGGCCTTCCTGAAGCTCTTTGACACCAACGGAGCACCTGTCCCACACAGGTACTGTACTGCTCCTTTGCTGGCCCAGCGCCACAAAGACTCGTAGCTCGATGTCGCCATCAACACAGATGCCCTAAGAGATATCAAAATCTGATTTCATTGATCAGGTTACATACTGTAATGTACATGAGGGTGTCGTAGAACACGACGCTCATCTAGTCAGATTGGTGTTGCCCCTGTTTCACCTGTTCTGATGATCAGATACAGAGGAGAACCAGACTGCTTTTCCCACAGTAGTACAGTACAGTATGTGTTGCAGTAGCTGTTTGTCACTGATGAGGAATTCTCTCGGGCCGATGTCGTTCCGTCTCATTTCTCCCTAACAGACCTGTTCTGAAGCCAAAAATGACTCGCAGCCCAGTGTCGTCATCAACACATACAGTATGTCAGAAGAGATTTCATAATCTGGGAGTGAATCTCATGCCTGTGTCTGTCTGTCTGTATTTGTCTGTATCTGTCTGTAGGACCTATGAATTGCTTGTGCATGGAGGCACACCGTATGAAAAGGACGTAGAGGTAGATCCATCTTTAACAAGAGGAGGTATGAGCGTGCAAAAAGTGCATGTTAATTACATGTTAATAAGTACATTTCTATTGAATTGAAAGAGGTCATTATTACTAATGTTATGTTGAGAATTGGAGTTTGAGATTCTCATCGTCCCTGTGATCTCTTTCTGGCCCCAGCCACAGGAACAGGCATGTTCCAGCAGATGATGTTGTCCAGGAAACTCCCTAAACTCTTCCTCAAACTGAAATCGCCAAACGTTCGTACAAGGTCACAGCTGAGGTGAGTGTGGATTTTGGAATCGAAGCTACAGCACCTCTTGTCACATAGTAGTTTTGATGTTCCTGTAGCTAGCTAACTCCTCTCCCTGCTTTGTCAGTGCTCTTCCAGACACTCTAGTGGGCAGTCTCTCCAGTATACACCTGCTAGTTCTGCACAGACAACTACTGGCAGATATTCTGCTTATGGACAGGGCTACCATGCAGAATGCAGGTAACACACGCACGCACACACACTCCCACACACTCCCACATACCCATGGATAGGGATAATGGGTGGACTGTATATGATATGTTGGATACAGCATCACCACCATTGATCAGGTCAAATACTTAGTGTACATGATTGAGTCTTCCACGTAGAACAGAGTCCGGTTTCCCAATAGCGATCGAGCTTAGGCTTACGAGTGTTTTTAACGATGTGTCGTTCCTATAATGGCCGAAGATGTCACATATTTTCCAAAACAGCACGCATAGTGACTGTTGGAGCACGTGTTGATACTGATAGGATCGAAAGAAAGGCAGCGCTACTTTCAGATCAGCTTTCTCCATTCATACTGATGATGGATCAGCACCTAGAGATCAGCTCTTCATCTGACTATGTGTTCTCTCATAGCCCGAGAGCATCTGGTTGTTGTGGTGTTGGCACAGGGCTACTCATTTCTCCTAATTGAAGATTTTTGTCCCCTCCCTCACTCACCTGTCCTCATTTGAATTCCATGCTGTCACTGTCACTCGTCAACTCAAGCTTAACATTGTTGTCATCTATCACCCACCAGGTGCTCTTCAAGAGTTCCTCAATGAGCTTTACACCTTGATGAACTAATTTCCTGACAATGGTTCACCGCTCTTTGTGCTTGGCGACTTCAACCTCCTGACGTCTGCCTTCATTTAATTTCTTTCCAACTTTCTTTCCCCTCCTTGCCTCTTTTGACCTCACCCTTTCCCAATCCCCTCCAACTCACAAGGCAGGCAACACACTTGACCTCGTCTTTACTAGAGGCTGCACGCCTACTAATCTCACTGCAACCCCCCTCCAGGTCTCTGATCACTACTTTGTTTCCTTTTCTGTCTCCCTCTCCTCCAACCCTAGCCACTCAGCCCCTACCCAGATGGTCATGTGCCGTCGCAATCTTCACTCTCTCTCTCCCACTACTCACTCCTCTTCTATCCTATAATCTCTCCCTTCTGTTAAATCCTTCTGTCTCCTGGTTCTGCCTCTTCAACCCTAGTCTCATCCTATGACTCGCACTGTCCCCTTTCCTCCCAGCCGGCTCGGTCCTGCCCGCTCATACCTCTCCATCAGGGTTGACAACTCCACGGTGTCCCCTCCCAGAGTGCAAAGAACCTTGTCGTTTTCTGCAAACATCAAAGCAGTGACTCGTTCATGCTCTACATCAAACCCCTCCAACTTATCCTGAACACCACAGCACGCCTGTTGTTCAACCTTCCCAATTTCTCCCATGTCACCCCGCTCCTCTGCACACTCCACTGGCTTCCAGTCAAGGCTCACATCCAATACAAGACCATGGTACTTGCCTACAGAGCCCCTCCCTACCTTCAGGTTATGATCAAACCCTGCACCCCAACCCGAGCACTCCGTTCGGGCACCTCTGGCCTCTTGGCCTTCCTACTCCTACGGGAGGGAAGCTTCCGCTTAGGCCCATCTTTTCTGTCCTGGCACCCCAATAGTGGAACCAGCTTCTCCCTGAAGCTAGGACAGCAGAGTCTACCCATCTCCCGAAAACATCTAAAACCCTACCTCTTCAAAGAGTATCTTAAATAATCCCACCACACCCCCTTTTCACCCGACCCAAAATATTACCACCTATATGGCTGCAAATATTGAGACGGCTTATTCTAATGCTTACCCAATAATGATTCACTAAATCACAGATTGCACATCGTTGCGCACATTTTTACACATTCTGAAATATATTGAGGAAAAGATAAGACTGTATGTGGCCTATTGGAAAAATATAAGTCAATTGATTGAGCAAATTTGATTTTAATATGATTACTATATATACTGTGCCTGCAGAAAGTATTCATACCCTTTGACTTATTCCACATTTTGTTGTTGCAGCCTAAATTCAAAATTAAATTGTTTTTTTTTCTCACCCATCTACACACTGCCCCATAATGACAAAGTGAAAACATGCTTTTAGAACATTTAATTTATTGAACATTTAATATCTTATTAAAATACATGAGTATTTACACCCCTGAGTCAATACTTTGTAGAAGCACCTTTGGCGGTGATTACAGCTGTGAGTCTGTAATATCTACATGTTTCCCTGACCCAGTCTATAATACCTACATGTTTCAAGCAAACCACCATAGTCCCTGTGCTCAAGACTACCGCCCCGTAGCACTCACATCTGTAGCTATTAAATGCTTTGAAAGGCTGGTCATGGCTCACATCAACACCATCATCCTAGACACCCTGGACCCACTCCAATTCTCATACCGCCCCAACAGATCCACAGATGGCACAATCTCTATTGAAGTCCACACTGCCCTTTCCCACCTGGACAAATGGAACACCTATTTGAGAATGCTGTTCATTGACTACAGCTCTGCATTCAACACCATAGTGCCCTCCAAGCTCTTCACTTAGCTAAGGACCCTGGGACTGAACACTTCCTTCTGCATCTGGATCTTGGACTTCCTGACGGGCAAACCCCAGGTGGTGAGTGTAGGCAACAACACCTCCGCCACGCTGACCCTCAACACAGGGCCCCTTCAGGGGTGCGTGCTCAGTCTCCTCCTGTACTCCCTGTTCACCCATGACTGTGTGGCCAAGCACGATTCCAACACCATCATTATCATGCCAACGACATGATGGTAGTAGGCCTGATCACCAACAATGATGAGACAGCCTATAGGGAGGAGGTCAGAGACCTGGCAGTGTGGTGCGAGGACAACAACCTTTCCCTCAACGTGAGCAAGACTAAGGAGCTTCTCGTGGACTATAGGAAACTGAGGGCTGAACACGCCCCCATTCACATCGACAGGGTTGGGAGATTCAAGTTTCTTGGTGTCCACATCACTAAGGCCCTATCATGGTCCAAAAACATAAATTGTGAAAAGTGCATGAAAACGCCTCTTCCCCCTCAATAGGCTGAAAAGGTTTGGCATGAACCCTCAGGGCCTCAAAAGGTTCTACAGTTGCACCATTGAGAGCATCTTGACTGGCTGCATCACCGCTTCGTATAGCAACTGCTCTGCATACAAACGCAAGACGCTACAGAGGGTAGTGCGTACGGCCCAGTACATCGCTCCCTGCCGTCAAGTGAGGGAGCGAGAGAGAGCTAGCTATATTTCACGGTATATATTTTTTTCACTTACTTAGCTAGCATCGAATGCTGCAAGCTAGTTTGGCCTACCCAAACACCCGGCTCAAACAGAGAGGGATGCTATATTAGATAGCTGGCTATCCAACACTGGAACTCTTCCAAGTAAGGTAAGATTTTGTTTTATTAATTTATTGCCACCGGGACCCACCGGTATAACTGCTAAAGTGCTTGCTGCTGACTGTACAATACTGCAGTGGTTCCCAACCTTTTTGGTTATTGTACCATCAACAGAATTTTGCTCTGCCCGGAGTACTCCTGAAGTACCCCCTCATGTGCATTTTACCAGTAAGCCTATGATCTCATGCGTCTTCTCAAGTACCCCCCTGTACTTGTGGATAGGCCAAATTACCAGAGGAGTCCTAGAACTTCTGTTTACTAGGACTCCTACATTAGTTCTAGTAGCTATGTTGACTATGACCTGACACCGATGTAGGCTGTATGTAGCGGTTATGATATGAAGGTTTGAGTTGGAAATGTTTTTTTTGCCTGGTCACAGACCGCTGATGTGTTGTACACTGAAGTCCACAAGCGAATGGAAAAGGTGAGAGGAGGAGAGCACGTAGATAGATGCAAGAAGGAATTATATATACAACAAGCTGTTTGTATGTGGCTGCTATGAAAGTTAACTGTGTTTGCATGTAATCAGGAGTGTATTCATTGCGCCAATTCTGTTGAAAACGTTTCTTAAACGGAAGCGAACAAAACGGGGATAAACATACCTGAATTTGTCCAATATAAACTCTCGTTTGTAACTGTTGGACTAATGTGCACCTACTTTGTAAACTTTCATTCATTAGCTACCATGAACTGGTGTAAACTTTCATTCATTGGCTACCAAGTTCAATGAACTTTCATTCATTGGCAACCTCATGATGGGTGCAGGGAAAATGTAAGTATCATGTAGTAGCCTAAATATATTCTATCGATGTTACATTGAGCTGGGTGAATGGATTATGAATGACAGTCATCCAATATGCCATGTTCATAATTATAAAAATATAAAAAATTCATAACAATGTGGAATAAGTCAAGGGGTCTGAATGCTTTCCGAATACACTGAATTCCCTCAATAACCTCAACTACCTCGTACCCCTGCACATTGACTCTGTACCGGTACTCCTTGTATATAGCCTTATTGTTTTTATTGTGTTACTATGTTTTTTTTATTCAGCAAATATTTGTCTTACTTTTTAACTCTGCATTGTTGCCGAATAGAACCGGTGTAAAGTCTACACCTGTTCTATTTGGCGCATGAGTCTTTGTGGGTAATTCTCTAAGAGCTTTCCACACCTGGATTGTACAATATTTGGCAATTATTATAAAAATATTTTTAAGCTCTGTCATGTTAATTGTTGATCCTTGCTAGACAGCCATTTTCAAGTCTTGCCATAGATTTTCAAGTCAAAACTAACTAGGTCACTCAGGAACATTCAATATGGTATTGGTAAGCAACTCCAGTGTATATTTGGCCTTGTGTTTTAGGTTATTGTCCTGCTGAAAGGTGAATTTGTCTCTAAGTGTCTGTTGGAAATCAGAATGAATCAGGTTTTCTGTTCAGATTTTGGCTGTGCTTATAGCTTTATTCTGTTTCTTTTTATAAAAAACTCCCTAGTTCCTGCCGATGACAAGAATGCCCATAACATAATCCAGCCAACTCCATTGTAGTGGTCTCAGTGACGTGTTGGATTTGCACCAAGCATAAAGCTTTGTATTCCGGACAAAAATGTACATTCTTTGCCACATTGTTTTTGCAGTATTACTTATTAAGTATTACATATTTTCGAGTATTTTAATTCTGTACAGGCTTCCTTCTTTTCACTCTGTCATTTAGGTTAGTTTTGTGGAGTAACTACAATGTTGATCCATCCTCAGATTTGTCATATAACAACCATTCAACTCTTTTAAAATCACCATGGGCCTCATGGTGAAATCCCTAAGCAATTTCCTTTCTCTCCGGCAACTGAGTTAGGAAAGACGCCTGTATCTTTGTAGCGACTGGGTGTATTGATACATCATCCAAAGGCCTTATTGATAACTTCACCATGCTCGAAGGGATTTTCACTGTCTGCTTTTTAAAATTTTACATCTACCAATTGGTGCCCTTCTTTGCAAGGCATTGAAAAACACCCTATTCTTTGTGGTTGAATCTGTGCTTGAAATTCACTACTTGATTGAGGGACGTTACAGATCATTTTATGTATAGGGTAAAGAGTAGTTCTTAATTCTATTTGCTACCATGCAACTTATTTTGCGATTTCTTAAGCACATTTTTACTCCTGAACTAATTTAGGATACTTTCTGTAGGCACTGTAGCCTATTTATCTTTTTATGCAAGTCATCTCTATTGGTTTTCATTTGAAGATGCTTCAAGCTAGATTTTTATCCTTCAATTGTTTGTAGCAATTGTAAAGGTCACAGACAGACAGACAGTCTCTCACTGTTGCCGCCTGTTGTAGACCACCCTCAGCTCCCAGCTGTGTCCTGGACACCATATGTGAATTGATTGCACCCCATCTATCTTCAGAGTTCGTTCTGTTAGGTGACTTAAACTGGAATATGCTTACACCCCGGCAGTCCTACAATCTAAGCTAAATGCCCTCAAATCTCACACAAATGATCAAGGAACCCACCAGGTACAACCCTAAATCCGTAAACATGGGCACCCTCATAGATATTATCCTGACTAACTTGCCCTCCAAATACACCTCTGCTGTTTTCAATCAGGATCTCAGCAACCTCATCACTGTCAAACGCTCCCTAAAACACTTCTGCGAGCAGGCCTTTCTAATCGACCTGGCCCGGATATCCTGGAAGGATATTGACCTCATCCCATCAGTCGAGGATGCCTGGTCGTTCTTTAAAAGTAATTTCCTCACCATATTAAATAAGCATGCCCCTTTCAAAAAATTTTGAACTAAGAACAGATATAGCCCTTGGTTCACACCAGACCTGACTGCCCTCAACCAGCACAAAAACATCCTGTGGCAGACTGCAATAGCATCGAATAGTCCCCGCGATATGCAACTTTTCAGGGAAGTCAGGAACCAAAACACGCAGTTAGTCAGGAAAGCAAAGGCTAGCTTTTTCAAACAGAAATGTGCATCCTGTATCTCTAACTCCAAAAAGTTTTGGGACACTGTAAAGTCCATGGAGAATAAGAGCTCTGTCACAGTACTGACTTTTGCCCGTCGCCTGCAGCAAAAGCCTCTATCCCGTCCTCTGGCTAGACAGAGTACTTTAGGATTTTAGTCACTTCGGTGTAACAAGGGCCTAGCCGTGCGGCCCTACCAACCCCTCTTATTAATTCGTAATGGCCCTTCGTGTGAGTTGGGTTTGTTCCTTCGTTCACGTTGTCACTCCCTTTATAAGTCTATTGTGGGTCCTTAGAGTATTATATTCCTTCTAACTACTAAAGTTTATACTAAGATCTCCTTTAACCACCTGTTCTTTTGATTTATGTATATATCAATACCTAATAATCTCTTATTGATTATTATGCTCGTCAGCTAGTAGTCACTTGGAAGCTAGTATTGTTATTTGTGGGATGTAACTTCTAATCCCTGATATACTTTTTATTGTCCACACAATCAAGTATTCTTTAGTGCTATAGCCTTAACCTATAACCAGTGTCACTTTCTGTTCAGTGAGAGTGTCAAAGGCGTTTGCTCTCCAGGTCGTTAAACTGGCCTAGTTGTCAAAGTTTCTAGCTTTTATTAAATCACTCTGTTTTTTGTCTTATACACGTTATCACACTTCAATGGTCATACAGTTTTCCTTAATACAACAATAGTGCTCAATCAATCCTTAACACTTTATACCAATGCCAGCTAATTATTGCAAATATTAAATGCATTAACACTTCTAACAATATTGACTAAATAGCGAAAATAGTTCAATTACCTTAAATGCTCAGTCCCTTGGTCCTTCCCGAAACTGGTCTTTATAAGAGTAGTAATATTTTGGCAGCCTCCGCTGTTTATAATACTATAATTTCTTATTTAGTCCGAATTTCCTATGGTTACACTTTTTACTGCCTACTGTTTAGATATTGATTTCCTTTTTTCGACCCTTGGCTACTACGAGGCTTACTTATTTCTGGGCTTTTTCAGTCGTGTCAAACTGCTATTGTCTCTGGTACCCAAAAGATGGAACTTGTTTATCTCAAGAGTTCTATACACCTCGCTCAGTTGAGGGGTAAAGTTCTCTCCTGCTCAACGTCGTTGGCTTCTTGTGTGAGTTTCCAGAGTACCATACAATTATTAAGATATAAATGTCAATAGTTTGCTCGTGCCTTAATGTCGAAGTAGTCAATACAAACAGAGTATAGTATAAAGTAATTTACCTTGCCTGATGATTCTCTATGGTATCCAAATCATATATGTCGAGGATCATGCCTAGGCACTGATCTCTCCTCCTGTTATACCTCTTTTAGACACTCAGTTTGGGGGACGATGTTCGGAAGTGCAACTCACACCGATTTTGCCCGTGAGTGCAACCAATTTTGCCTGGGAGTGCAACTGACTTCCTGTAAGTGCAAAAGTCATTATTACTCAGGCCAGTTTTAGGTCTTTCAACACAGATGCCCATACATCTTCTTCCGTTTGGGCTTGGGTTTTGTAAGGTTGTTCATACCACTCCCTTTTAGTTTCCACGCAGGTTAGTTCTTGCTTTATTTCCAGTTCTTTCCCCTGTTGTTCATTCAGCTCCTCCTGCTGGTCACTTCCCGATGTGGCAGTTTCTTCCTGTATTCCCCAGTCAATGGTTGATCCCAGATCCCATGAATGTGGCTCTGGGTCTGGGTTGGCTGCTGGGGGAGGGGTCTGATTTATTTTAGTTTTTGCTACAGCTCCTCCTCCCAGCTGCCAACTGCACTGAGGCTAGGTAACACTGTCACCACCGATAAATCCACGATAATCGAGAATTTCAATAAGCATTTCTCTACGGCTGGCCGTGCATTCCTCCTGGCTACCCCAACACTGGCCAACAGCTCCGCACCCCCAGCAGCTACTTGCCCAAGCCTCCCCAGCTTCTCCTTCACCCAAATCCAGATAGCAGATGTTCTGAAAAAGCTGCAAAACCTGGACCCGTACAAATCAGCCGGGCTAGACCATCTGGACCCTCTCTTTCTAAAATTATCCGCCGCCATTGTTGCAACCCCTATTACCAGTCTGTTCAACCTCTCTTTCGTATCGTCCGAGATCCCTAAAGATTGAAAAGCTGCCGCGGTCATCCCCCTCTTCAAAGGGGGTAACACTCTAGACCTACACTGTTACAGACCTATATCCATCCTACCCTGCCTTTCTAAAGTCTTCAAAATCCAAGTCAATAAAGAGATCACTGACCATTTCGAATCCCACCGTACCTTCTCTGCTGTGCAATCCCGTTTCCAAGCTGGTCACGGGTGCACCTCAGCAACACTCAAGGTACTAAACGATATCGTAACCGCCATTAATAAAAGACAGTACTGTGCAGCCGTCTTCATCAGCTTGGCCAAGGCTTTTGTCTCTGTCAATCACCGTAGTCTTATTGGCAGACTCAATAGCCTTGGTTTCTCAAATGACTGCCTCGCCTGGTTCACCAACTACTTCTCAGACAGAGTTCAGTGTGTCAAATCAGAGGGCCTGTTGTCCGGACCTCTGACAGTCTCTATGGGGGTGCCACAGGGATCAATTCTCCGGCTGACTGTTTTCTCTGTATATATCAGCGATGTCGCTCTTGCTGATTCCCCGATCCACCTCTATGCAGACGACACCATTCTGTATACATCTGGACACTGTGTTAACAAACCTCCAAACGAGCTTCAATGCCATACAACACTCCTTCCGTGGCCTCCAACTGCTCTTAAACGCTATTAAAACTAGATGCATGCTTTTCAACCGTTCTCTGCCCGCACCCGCCCGCCCGACTAGCATCACTACTCTGGACGGTTCCGACTTAGAATATGTGGACAACTACAAATACCTAGGTTGTCTGGCTAGACTGTAAACTCTCCTTCCAGGCTCACATTAAGCATCTCCAATCCAAAATTAAATCTAGAATCGGCTTCCTATTTCACAACAAAGCCTCCTTCACTCACGCCGCCAAACATACCCTCGTAAAACTGACTATCCTACCGATCCTCAACTTCGGCAATGTCATCTACAAAATAGCCTCCAACACTCTACTCTGCATATTGGATGCAGTCTATCACAGTGCCATCCGTTTTGTCACCAAAGCCCCATACACCACCCACCACCCACTTATATTTCCCTCACTAACTTTAAACATCAGCTATCTGAGCAGCTAACCGATCGCTGCAGCTGTACATAGCCCATTCAAACCTACCTCATCCCCATATTGTTTTTATTTACTTTTCTGCTCTTTTGCACACCAGTATTTCTACTTGCACATCATCATCTGCACATCTATCACTCGTGTTAATTTTCTAAATTGTAATTACTTCACTATTTATTTAAATAGGTTAGGCCTATTTATTGCCATACCTCCTCATGCCATTTGCACACACTGTATATAGACTTAATTTCTTTCTATTGTGTTATTGACTGTACACTTGTTTATCCCATGTGTAACTCTGTGTTGTTTGTTTCACACTGCTTTGCTTTATCTTGGCCAGTTCGCAGTTGTAAATGAGAACTTGTTCTCAACCAGCCTACATGGTTAAATAAAGGTGAAATAAAACATTTAAAAATAAACATCTTGATTCTACGTTGTGTACAAAACATTAAGAACTCTTTCCATGACAGACTGACCAGGTGAATCCAGGTGAAAGATAAGATCCCTTATTGATGTCACCTGTTAAACACACTATTTTATTTAACGGTTGTTTAACTAGGCAAGTCAGTTAAGAACAAATTCTTATCTACACTGACGACCAAATCCGGACGACGCTGGGCCAATTGTGCATTGACTAGAATACAGTACATACATATGAAAAGAGTAAAACAGTATGCAAACATTATTAAAGTGACCAGTGATTCCACGTCTATGTACACAGGAGGGCAGCAGCCTGGAAGGTGCAGGGATGAGTAACCGGGTGGTAGCCGGCTAGTGACAGTGATTAGGTTCAAGGAAGGGTGGAGCCAATCAGTGTAGATGAATGGGAGGAGACTGGTTAAAGAAGGATTTCTAAGCCTTGAGACAATTGAGACATGGATTGTGTATGTGTGTAATTCAGAGGGTGAATGGGCAAGACAAAAGATTGATGTGCCTTTGAACGGGGTATGGTAGGCGCCAGGCGAACCGGTTTGAGTGTGTCAAGAACTGTAACGCGGCTGGGTTTTCACATTCAACAGTTTCCCGTGTGTTTCAAGAATGGTCACCTCCCAAAGGGTATCCAGCTAACTTGACACAACTGTGGGAAGCATTGAAGTCAACATAGGCCAGCATCCCATTGAATGATTTCGACACCTTGTAGAGTACATGCCCGAAGACTTGAGGCTGTTCTGTGGGCTAAAGGGGGTGCAACTCAATATTAGGAAAGTGTTCCTAATGTTTTATACAAATTACATTTGAATTAACCTTTATTTAACTAGGCAAGTCAGTTAAGAACAAATTCTTACTTACAATGACGGCCTACTCCGGCAAAACCCTCCCCTAACCCGGAGGACGCTGGGCCAATTGTGCGCTACCCTATGGGGGACTCCCGATCAAGGCCGGTTGTGATACAGTCCGGGATCAAACCAGGGTCTGTAGTGACGCCTCTAGCACTGCGATGTCGTGCCTTAGACTTCTGCGCCACTTAAGAGCAGTGTATATAGTGACACTTAGCTGTTCTGCGAGTGGTCTGAGGCAGTTGGTAAATGACAAGCGTTTTCAAGTTCAACTTTAGTAACGATGGTTTTGGGAAACAGATCAGAGATTTAACAATGCTCCTATGAAGGTTCTAACAATGAATTTAGCCTTAAGATGCTTTTGGGGAACCGGGCCCAGGAAGGTAATCTTGTCAGATTGGTGTTGCCCCTGTTTCACCTGTGCTGATGATCAGATACAGAGAAGACCAGACTGCTTTTCCTACGGTAGTACAGTATGTGTTGCAGTAGCTGTTTGTCACTAATGAGGAATTATCTCGGGCCGATGTCACTCCCCAACAGATCTGATCTGTAGTCCTCTGCTGGCCACCTTCCCAGAGATCCTGGACCAATCGGACCTGCAGGATGCCCTGAGGGTAAATTCCGTTGCCGGATCGAGGCTAGCTCATCTCCCCACCCCCTGATAACCCAATGCAATTCAGACCCTATTTTCAGGAATCAGTGGGCTCTTTTACAGACTTATTGGCTAGCTACAGTGTATTTACTATAATGTTGCATCATCCCCCTGACTGAATTGTTTTTCTGTTCAGAAGTCTTGGTTGGAGGCTGAGAGCAATATGAAGAGATCTGAAAAGGTAAGCAAATCCTTAGAGCAGAACTTTTTGAGCATTCAGACACAGATGAAGCCTAATCCTGGACAGAAGTATTTTTGATTGAGATTCTCCATTTTAAAGTGCTTTTTAGTGTGCACGAAACCCTTATGTATTTTTCTGGTGGTTGAGGAATTGTGAAGCTATTTTTTGTGGCACTGCTGAACTGGCTTGTTCTGTGGGTGTGTGTTTTGTGTGATCGTGGATTTACGTGTGTGTGTGTGTGGGGGTTTTTCAGAGGGACCTACCTCTGCTGAAGAGGAAGTTTGTGAGGGTATACATGGACAACATCTATCCTCTCCTCTACTCGGCTGACTTGCCCCCTCCTCGCTGGGCTGATGAGATGGTGGAGAACCAGCGGGCACGAGTCATCTTCAACAGTTCCCTAGAACCATTCCACACACACACCCCGGACAGCCCCCCTCGCCACCAAGCCTTTGACATCTCACAGCTCACCTATGACCTCCTCTGCATGGCCCAATAGCAACTGCATAAGTCTGTCTGTTTCCAGAGTTATTTATTCAAAATTATAAACTGGGTGGTTCGAGCCCTGAATGCTGACAGCAGTGGTATATCATGGGTATGACAGAACTGTTGGTAACCAGTTTATAATAGCAATAAGGCACTTCGGGGGGGTTGTGGTGTATGGCCAATATACCACGGCTAAGGGCTTTATACAGGCTCTCCACGTTGCTCCTTGCTTAAGAACATCATTTTGGCCATATACCACATCCCCTCTGGCATTATTGCTTAGTTGTATGTCACTATTTAGTTTTGTATTTTTCTATATTTATAATAAACTATAATAGATGACATTGGTCGTCATCCTTTATTTTTTACTCAGATGTTTAAAATACAGTCCCAGAAAGTGCCAGGTGTTACGGTTTTCTTCCGGTGAAAGAGAGGAGGACCAAAATGCAGCGTGGTTATTCATAAACATCTTCAATGAAAGATGAAAATACGAACAATCTACAAAACAATAACCGTGAAAACCCGAAACAGCCCTATCTGGTGCAACAAACACAGAGACAGGAACAATCACCCACAAAACCCAACACCAAACAGGCTACCTAAATATGGTTCCCAATCAGAGACAATGACTAACACCTGCCTCTGATTGAGAACCATATCAGGCCAAACACAGAAACAGACAAACTAGACACACAACATAGAATGCCCACTCAGATCACACCCTGACCAAACAAAACATAGAAACATACAAAGCAAACTATGGTCAGGCTGTGACACCAGGGCTTTGTGTAGAGTGCATTATTGCAAACATCCACTAATAAGTAATGTTGTTTACACACACACACCACACCTTCACTCTTATGAAACTATAATGTACTGTATGGACCTTTGTGTCAGAGCCTGGTAATAGAAGTGAAATGAGATTATGCACGACAGGCTGTGCATATCACTCCCATTGATATGGTTAGGCAAATAGTTGGCTCCAAGAAAAGTTAAAACATTTCCCATTGTGCAGTTGCTCTGGAATGTGTGGTGATACCTGATGCAAGACATTTCACATAAGGCATTATGAACAGTTTTTTTATGTGTGGGTGTGATTATAAGGTGTGGATTTTTTTCTTTCCTTGGGAAATTTAGGCCCACAGTCTAACCCTTTGCCTTGCCTAGCTGAGTAAGAGGTAATTACGACAACAACAAGTGAGATGCAAACCTCTCCCTCTTAGTCACAATGGTGTACAAAGCTAAAGGAAAAACACTGCCTTTCTCCCCAATGTCCTCTTGGATGTAGGACATGTGAAAGTAACTTGCAAAACAGGTGAAGGACGTACGGCGCCTTCTGAAAGTATTCAGACCGCTTGACTTTTTCCACGTTTTGTTACGTTACAGCCTTATTCTAAAATTGATGAAATTGTTTTTGTCCCTCAATCTACACACAATACCCCATAATGACAAAGAAAAATAGTTTTTTTGAAAAAAATGAAAAATCACATTTATGTAAGTATTCAGACCATTTACTCAGTACTTTGTTGAAGCACCTTTGGCAGTGATTACAGCCTCAAGTCTGGGTTTGACGCTACAAGCTTAGCACACCTGTATTTGGGGAGTTTCTCCCATTCTTTGCAGCTCCTCTCAAGCTCTGTCAGGTTGGATGGGGAGCGTCGCTGCACAGCTATTTTCACATCTCTCCAGAGATGTTAGATCGGGTTCATGCCTTAGATCGGGTTCATGGGCTTTGGCTGGGCCACTCCAGGACATTCAGAGACTTGTCCCAAAGCCACTCATGCGTTGTCTTGGCTGTGTGCTTAGGATTGTCCTGTTGGAAGATGAACCTTCACCCCAGTCGGAGGTCCTGAGTGCTCTGGAGCAGGTTTTCATCAAGGATCTCTCTGTACATTGTTCCATTAATCTCTCCCTCAATCTTGACTTGTCTCCCATCCCCTGCCGCTGAAAAGCATCTCCACAGCATGATGCTGCCACCACCATGCTTCACAGTAGGGATGCTGCCATGTTTACTCCAGACGTGACTCTTGGCATTCAGGCCAAAGAGTTCAATCTTGGTTTCATCAAACCAGAGAATCTTGTTTCTCATGGTCTGAGAGTTTTTAGGTGCCTTTTGGCAAACTCCAAGTGGGCAATCATGCCTTTTACTGAGAAGGGGCTTCCGTCTGGCCAACTCTACCATAAAGGCCTGATTGGTGGAGTGCTGCAGAGATGTTTGTCCTTCTGGAAGGTTCTCCCATCTCCACAGAGGAACTCTAGAGCTCTGTCACAGTGACCATCGGGTTCTTCGTCACTTCCCTGACCAAAGCCTTTCTCCCCCGATTGCTGAGTTTGGCCGGGCGGCCAGCTCTAGGAAGAGTCTTGGTGATTCCAAACAATTTCCATTTAAGAATGATGAAGGCCACTGTGTTCTTGTTGACCTTCAATGCTGCAGAAATGTTTTGGTACCCTTCCCTAGATCTGTTCCTCGGCACAATCCTCTCTCGGAGCTTTACGCACAATTCCTTTGACCTCATGACTTGGTTTTTGCTCTGACATGTATATAGACAGGTGTGTGCCTTTCCAAATCATGTCCAATCAATTTAATTTCACACAGGTGGACTCCAATCAAGTTGTAGAAACATCTCAAGGATGATCAGTGGAAACAGGATGCACCTGAGCTCAATTTTGCATCTCTTTGTAAAGTGTCTGAATACTTATGTGAATATGTTTTTTTCTGTTTTTAATTGGTGAGAAATGTGCAAACATTTCTAAAAACCTGTTTTTGCATTGTCATTGTGGGGTATTGTGTAGATTGATTAGGAAAATGTTTTATTTAATCCATTTTAGAATAAGGCTCTAAGGGGTCTCTATGGTTTGTAATTGTATTTATTATGGACCGCCATTAGTTACTGAATCACTCTTCCTGGGGTCCACCAGAATTAAGGCAGTTATACAATTTTAAAAACAATACAATACATTCACAACAGATGAATTGTGTGCCCTCAGGCCACTACTCTACTACCACATATCTACAACACAAAATCCATGTGTACCTGTGTATGTTATCGTGTGTGTGTATAATTGTTTCGGTGCCTGTGTTTGTGTCTCTTCACAGTCCCCGCTGTTCCATAAGGTGTATTTTAATATTTAAAAAATATACGA
Source organism: Oncorhynchus clarkii lewisi (assembly GCF_045791955.1). Classification (NCBI taxonomy): domain Eukaryota; kingdom Metazoa; phylum Chordata; class Actinopteri; order Salmoniformes; family Salmonidae; genus Oncorhynchus; species Oncorhynchus clarkii. The sequence continues at coordinate 79,207,064 of NC_092147.1, read as the reverse complement.
CTAGACAGTAGTCCAGGTGCGACAAAACTATAGGACCTGCCTTGTTGATAGTGATGTTAATAAGGCAGAGCAGCGTTTTGTTTTGAACAGACTTCTCCCCATCTGAGCTACTGTTGTATCACTATGTTTTGATCATGACAGTTTACACTCCAGGGTTACTCCAAGCAGTTTAGTCACCTTAACTTGCTCAATTTACACATTATAAGATTTAGTTGAGGTTTAGTGAATGATTTGTCCCAAATACAATGCTTTTAGTTTTTGAAACATTTAGGACCAACTTATTCCTTGCCATCCATTCTGAAACTAACTGCAGCTCTTTGTTATGTGTTGCAGGCATTTCAGTCGCTATAGTTTGCTATAAAGGATCCCAGTTGCCATTATGTTGACCACTCTCAACTTTTCATTAGAGATACTGAACTGTTGAAAGTCAAAATGCTATTGCAAAAGATTAAATGTTATTAAAGGTTAAGATTAAGCATAACTCTGACTGGTGTGTGATTTGCTCTCTCATCATTTGGTAATTAAGGACATTTCCACGACACATGTTGTTAGTAAAGATTGAAAAAAATTAGGGGCCTAGACAGCTGCCCTGGGGACATTAAATCAGGCTTCCATTAAGAACACCCACAATATAGCAGGGGGTGTAAAGCCATAACACAGTTTTTTCCAGCAGCAGTCTATGAATGATAATGTCAAAAGCCGCACTGGTCTAACAACACAGCCCCCCACAATCTTTTGAATCGAATTTTCTCTCAGCCAATCATTTATATATTTATTTAACTGGGCAAGTCAGATAAGAACAAATTCTTATTTACAATGACAGCCTAGGAACAGTGGGTTAACTGCCTTGTTCAGGGGCAGAATGACAGATTTTTATCTTGTCAGCTCGGGGATTCAATCTAGGAACCTTTCGGTTACTGGCCCAACGCCCTAACCACTAGGTTACCCATGTAAGTGCTGTGCTAGTAGAATGTCCTTCTCTATAAGCGTGCTGAAAGTCTGTTGTGAATTGGTTCACTGTAAAATAGCACTGAATATGGTCAAACACAAGGGTTTAATAAGGGTTGGTTAGTCTGATTGGTCGGCTATTTGAGCCAGTAAAAGGGGGTTTTACTATTCTTAGGTAGTGGAATGACTTTTGCTTCCCTCCAGGCCTGAGGGAACACACTTTCTAGTAGGCTTAAATTGAAGATATGGCAAATAGGAGTGGCAATATAATCTGATATTATCCTCAAATTTTCCATCCAAGTTGTCAGACCCAGGTGGTTTGTCATTGTTAATAGACAATTTTTCACCTCTTCCACACACACTTTATGGAACTCAAAATGACAATGCTTGTCTTTCATAATTTGGTCAGATATACTTGGATGTGTAGTGTCAGCGTTTGTTGCTGGCATGTCATGCCTAAGTTTGCTAATCGTTAAAAAAAACATTAAACTAGTTGGCAAAATCAGTGGGTTTTGTGACGAATGAGCCATCTGAGTCAATGAATGATGGAGCTGAGTTTGCCTTTTTGCCCAAAATTGCATTTAAGGTTCTCCAAAGCTTTTTACTATAATTCTTTATATCATTTACCTTTGTTTCATAGTATAGTTTCTTATTTTTATTCCGTTTAGTCACATGATTTTTCAATTTGCAGTACGTTTGCTAATCGGTTGTGCTGCCAGACTTATTTACCATACCGTTTGCCTCATTCCTCTCACCATACACTCAATAAAATAATAAAAAAATAGGTTGACTGATAACCTGAACCAGGTTGCAGGCGCTGGTTACAGTTTGACGTTTTTTCTTGAGTGGGAAGCTTGATGAAAGCCAGTCAATATTGTACTCTGTTGATATCACATTCAGTACCAGTCAAAAGTTTGGACACACCTACTCCTTCAAGGGTTTTTCTTTATTTTTACTATTTCCTACATTGTAGAATAATAGTGAAGACATCAAAACTATGAAATAACTCATATGGAATCATGTAGTAACCTTAAAAGTTCAGAAGTAGCCACCCTTTGCCTCGATGACAGCTTTGCACACTCTTGGCATTCTCTCAACCAGCTTCATGAGGAAGTGGCCTGGAATGCATTTCAATTAACAGGTGTGCCTTGTTAAAAGTTAATTTGTGGAATTTCTTTCCTTAATGCGTTTGAGCCAATCAGTTGTGTTGTGACAAGGTAGGGGTGTTATACAAAATATTGCCCTATTTGGTAAAAGACCAAGTCCATATTATGGCAAGAACAGCTCAAGTAGGCAAAGAGAAATGACAGTCCATCATTACATTAAGACATGAAGGTCAGTCAGTCCAGAACATTTCAAGAACTTTGAACGTTTCTTCAAGTTCATTCGCAGAAACCATCATGCGCTATGAAGAAACTGGCTTTCATGATGACCGCCACAGGAAAGGTAGACCCAGAGTTACCTCTGCTGCAGAGAGTTACCAGCCTCAGAAATTGCAGCCCAAATAAATGTTTCACATGGTTCAAGTAACAGACACATCTCAACATCAACTGTTCAGAGGAGACTATGAATCAAGCCTTCATGGTCGAATAGATGAAAATAAATCCCTGCTAAAGGACACCAATAAGAAGAAGAGACTTGCTTGGGCCAAGAAACATGAGCAATGGACATTAGACTGGTGGAAATCTGTCCTTTGGACTGATGAGTCCAAATGTGAGATTTTTGGTTCCAACCGCCGTGTCTTTGTGAGTTGCAGAGTAGGTTGAAAAGATTATCTCTGCATGTGTTGTTCCTACCGTGAAGCATGGAGGAGGAGGTGTGATGGTGTGGGGTAGCTTTGTGTGTGACACTGTCAGTGATTTTTTTAAATTCAAGGCACACTTAAACATCATGGCTACCACAGCATTCTGCAGCGATACGCCATCCCATCTGGTTTGCGCTTAGTGGGACTATCATTTGTTTTTCAAAAGGAAAATGACCCAACACCTCCAGGCTATGTAAGGGCTATTTGACCAATAAGGAGAGTGATGGAGTGCCTCATCAGATGACCTGGGCTACACAATCACTCAACCTCAACGCAATTGAGATGGTTTGGGATGAGTTGGACCGCAGAGTGAAGGAAAGCAGCCAACAAGTGCTCAGAATATGGGAACTTCTTCAAGACTGTTGGAAAAGCATTCCAGGTGAAGCTGGTTGAGAGAATGCCAAAAGTGTGCAAAGCTGTCATCAAGGCAAAGGGTAGCTACTTTGAAGAATCTGAAATATAAAAAATATTTTGATTGAACACTTTTTTGGTTGCTACATGATTCCATATATGTTATTTCATAGTTTTGATGCCTTCACTATTATTTTACAATGTATAGAATGGTACTGACTGTTAGCAGTTGGTGGTATATAGCAGCTTCCCACAATAATGGGCTTAAGGTGAGGCAGATGATCCTCTCAAAGCTTTACAGGAATGTGGTTCTTAATATAGACCGCAACACCACCCCCATATCTGTCTTTTCTGTAAATGGTATGACCATGTATTGCTACCACTGTGTCAAAGGTATTATCTAAGTGAGTTTCAGAGGTAGTCAGAACATGAATGTCATCTGTTACTAGCAAGTTATTTACTTCATGAACCTTGTTTCTTAGGCTACATATGTTAACGTAGGCTATTTTTGCACTTTCCTGGGATACTTAATTGTTTTCATTGCTTTACTGGGAAGCTTATCAGACGTAGTCATGCTCATGCTATTTGTGTTAGTGCAGGGTGAGCTTCACATAGTGGACTTCCTGCTAGGGCACACTGCCTCAGTGCTAACAGTAGAACTGGTTCATAGGCACATGATTACTGCATAGAGTTGCTGTGGGATCAGCAGAGGCTTTCAGGGCAGTTAGAGGGACATACATTAAATTACATTGTGTCTTTCAACGCCCCTGGGATGTAATGTACATTTGCTGAAGCATTATGACAACTCAGCAACACAATGGTAGGGGTTAACTGAGCTGGGCTTGGGTCATTGGTAAGTCATTGTCTCAATGCAGCCTTATAATGCTGTGAAAGGATCCAGGAACCCAAATGATCTGGGTGGATCCCATCCTCCTTATAATACAAGCTTTGTTTCCAGAAGGTATCAAAATTGTCAATAAATGTTATACCCACAGAGCTGCAGTAGTCTCGTAGCCAGTTATGGAGGGATAAAAGTCTGACATGTTCAATGCCACGATTTAGGGAGGGGAGTGGGCCAGATATTGTAGGGGGTTTATTGGTGTCAAGCAGAGAACCAATCAGTTCTTTTAAATCCCTCTTTAGCTGTTCTGAGCTGCCCTTCCTAATGAACTATGATAGACTACATTTCCTGGTGCTGGTTTAAAATGTTTGGGAGCAGCTTATTGTCCTGTACTCGTGCTCCTGTATAGCACCATATTTAATTGTGCAATACATTTTATAGATAAAACAATAAGTAGCATATTCTCACTGGGCACAGATGTCAATTCGACGTCTATTCCAAATTGGTTCAATGTAAATTAATTGAAATGACATGGAAACAACCTTGATTCAACCAGTGTGTGCCCAGTGGGTTGTTTTTATGTGTGCATTATATTCTCCTCTGACAATAGAGCTCGTCAGCTTGTAGTCTTAAAAAATGGAAATGAGTTACCTCTGGTTCATTCAGGCATTCATATGTGGAAAATGAATGGGGAAAGAATAGGGTTTTGGAATAAACACCGAAAATAAGGTCAGAGGTTAATGCAGGCATAGGAGATCTTATATGTTTTGTTCTAGGAGATAATATCCGCCAGTTAACATGAACTTTATGAATTATGAAGCCTTTACTGTACAGGTATGTACGTTGTGTTTTTTAAATGACATAAATGCTTAAAGATTCACAAGTGACATTAGCTGAAGGACAAAACATATGACATCTTCTAAGCCTCTGTTTACTAGCTAGCACTAGTCGGCTGTACCTGCGCCAAAACTATTTTTCATCCTATATCTTGTTCTCTATTAGCTCTCAAAAACTGTAGACGGCATTCTGTCTTCTCCCTACAGTTTTCAGCCATTAGCTTTTCCCACAACTACCTCATGTGAACTACAATCACTGCGCTGTGGTTTAACCTTTAGAAACTTCAAAGATCATTGCTTGCAATAAAGCTTTCGAAAAATATGGCCCTTATCTTTCATCAGCAAGAAAGAATCCTTCAAATAAAAAATACACACTTATTGTAGTAGTTACAGATCCATACAGCTATGGAGCCTCCATCTGACAAAACTACAATGTAGCAGTTACAGATCCATACAGCTATGGAGCCTCCATCTGACAAAACTACACTGTAGCAGTTACAGATCCATACACCTATGGAGCCTCCATCTGACAAAACTACACTGTAGCAGTTACAGATCCATACAGCTATGGAGCCTCCATCTGACAAAACTACAATTTAGCAGTTACAGATCCATACAGCTATGGAGCCTCCATCTGACAAAACTACAATGTAGCAGTTACAGATCCATACAGCTATGGAGCCTCCATCTGACAAAACTACACTGTAGCAGTCACAGATCCATTGTCACGTTCGTCGTATGAATCGGACCAAGGTGCAGCGTGGTATGCGTACATTCTTTAATATTATAAGAATAAACACTGAACAAACTAACCAAAATAACAAAATGACACGTGAAGCTATACAAATTAGTGCTGACAGGCAACTACACATAGACAAGAACCCACAAACACCAAAGGGAAATGGCTACCTAACGATAAACAGCTGCCTCTGATTGGGAACCATGTAAGGCCACCATAAACATACAAATCACCTAGACCTACAAAACCCTAGACAATACAAAACCCCTTACGTTACGATTACAGACAGGTGTTCAGAGCATGCCAGACAGCTAACCTGCACAGTTATGGCCGTGTAACAGTTATGGCCGTGTAACAAACCATGTAACATGGAGTTATGGCCGTGTAACAAACCATGTAACATGGAGTTGTGGCCATGTAACAAACTGTGTAACATGAAGTTATGGCTGTGTAACAAACTGTGTAACATGGAGTTATGGCTGTGTAACAAACCATGTAACATGGAGTTATGGCTGTGTAACAAACTGTGTAACATGGAGTTATGGCTGTGTAACAAACTGTGTAACATGGAGTTATGGCTGTGTAACAAACTGTGTAACATGAAGTTATGGCTGTGTAACAAACTGTGTAACATGGAGTTATGGCTGTTTAACAAACTGTGTAACATGAAGTTATGGCTGTGTAACAAACTGTGTAACATGGAGTTATGGCTGTGTAACAAACTGTGTAACATGGAGTTATGGCTGTGTAACAAACTGTGTAACATGGCGTAATGGCTGTGTAACAAACTGTGTAACATGGAGTTATGGCCGTGTAACAAACCGTGTAACATGGAGTTATGGCTGTGTAACAAACCGTGTAACATGGAGTTATGGCTGTGTAACAAACCATGTAACATGGAGTTATGGCTGTGTAACAAACTGTGTAACATGGAGTTATGGCCGTGTAACAAACCATGTAACATGGAGTTATGGCTGTGTAACAAACTGTGTAACATGGAGTTATGGCTGTGTAACAAACCATGTAACATGGAGTTCTGGCTGTGTAACAAACTGTGTAACATGGAGTTATGGCTGTGTAACAAACTGTGTAACATGGAGTTATGGCTGTGTAACAAACTGTGTAACATGGAGTTATGGCTGCGTAACAAACTGTGTAACATGGAGTTATGGCCGTGTAACAAACCGTGTAACATGGAGTTATGGCTGTGTAACAAACCATGTAACATGGAGTTCTGGCTGTGTAACAAACTGTGTAACATGGAGTTATGGCTGTGTAACAAACTGTGTAACATGGAGTTATGGCTGTGTAACAAACTGTGTAACATGGAGTTATGGCTGTGTAACAAACCATGTAACATGGAGTTATGGCCGTGTAACAAACCATGTAACATGGAGTTATGGCTGTGTAACAAACTGTGTAACATGGAGTTATGACTGTGTAACAAACTGTGTAACATGGAGTTATGGCCGTGTAACAAACCGTGTAACATGGAGTTATGGCCGTGTGGGAACTCTAACCCTATACAGGTGTGTATCAATTTAACTTCTTTGGGACTGGGGGGCAGTATTGAGTAGCTTGGATGAATAAGGTTCCCAGAGTAAACTTGTTTGATGCTTCTACTGTGAAGTGGGGGCTCATAAGGGCTGTTTGAGCCAGGTGTCTGGCACCTGGCTCATTCAGGCGCGTTCACTTGAGAGTTAGCTTGCGTTCCATTGCATTTCTGCAGACAAAGGAATTCTCCGGTTGGAACATTAGGATGTTTTTATCATAAATCTTTAATAAAGATTGATTCTATACTTCGTTTGACGTGTTTCTACGAACTGTAATATAACTTTTCATCTGAACTTTCGCATGGACTTGCCTGCGCGTCGTGATTTTGGATTGTGTACTAAATGCGCAAACAAAAAGGACCTATTTGGACATAAATGAGGAACTTTATCGAACAAATCAAACATTTATTGCGGAACTGGGATTCCTGGGAGTGCATTCTGATGAAGATCATCACAGGTAAGTTAATATTTCTAATATTTATTTTTGACTTCTGCACAACATGGCGGATATCTGTTTGGCTGTTTTGTTGTCTGAGCGCTGTACTCAGATTATTGCATGGTGTACTTTTTCGGTAAAGCTTTTTTGAAATCTGACACAGCGGTTGAATTAAGGAGAAGTTTATCTAAAGTTCCATGTATAACACTTTTATTTTCATCAACATTTATGATGAGTATTTCTGTAAATTGATGTGGCTCTCTGCAAAATCACCGGATGTTTTGGAACTACTGAACATAACGCGCCAATGTAAAATCAGATTTTTTAATATAAATATGAACTTTATCAAACAAAACATACATGTATTGTGTAACATGAAGTCCTATGAGTGTCATCTGATGAAGATCATCAAAGGTTAGTGATCTCTATTTCTGCTTTTTGTGACTCCTCTCTTTGGCTGGAAAAATGGCTGTGTTTTTGTGTGACTAGGTGCTTACCTAACATAATCGTTTGGTGTGCTTTCGCCGTAAAGCCTTTTTGAAATCGGACACTGTGGCTGGATTAACAAGAAGTTTATCTTTAAAATGGTGTAAAATACTTGTATGCTTGAGGAATTTTAATTATGAGATTTCTGTTGTTTTGAATTTGGCGCCCTGCACTTTCACTGGTTGTTGTTGAGGTGGGACACTACCGTCCCAAATATCCCAGAGAGGTTTTATCCTATTGTTTTTTTTATTTATTATTTCTCGCTGATATGAAAGATATTGTCCTTATGCTCCTAAAACCGTACCACAAGCGACGCGTGTTAATGTTCAGATTGAGCGTTGCAGCTCTTAACAAAACTTCACTGTTCAGAAGATGCCTTAGTCCAATGGCTCTTATGTGTAATGTAATGGAACTAAGAGTCAGGATCATGGGCAGTTCTCCATCTTCTTTTTAAATAGTGAGCCAACACATTTTCAGCACTTTTATTTTCATGACTGATTAAGACTTATTTTCTCATGTTCTATTTTGTGCCTCTGTGAGCAGTGCGTTTGGAACATCAAAATGATATAAAATGGCATTATGGAATCGTAATACATATATAATTGTGAGAATCGCAGTACACATCGTATCGGCACCTAAGTTTCGTGATAATATTGTATTGTGAGGTCCTTGGTAATTCCCAGCCCTAATAGGCAATATGTAACTTTATTTAGTGCTACCTGCTATTGTGGGTTTAAAATTCATTGGTATTCACGTGTTTGTTTTTGAGGTAGAATTTTATTTGTCACATACACATGGTTAGAAGATGTTAATGCGAGTGTAGCGAAATGCTTGTGCTTCTAGTTCCGACAATGCAGTAATAACCAACAAGTAATCTAACTAACAATTTCTCTAACTAACAATTCTGTCATGTTATTGATGTCAAATTGCAGACCTTATTTGCACCTACTCTATTCCATGAGCAAATGGGTGTGTCTGGGTGTGTCTGGGTCTTAAGCCAACATACAGCAGCGAATGCAGTCTCTGCGTACGCAGGAATTGCAATCACGCTTTAGCAATGAATTTCCGCAATATGGAATGAATCGAGACCCTAAGTTATTTTTGTATCTCGTTGCTTTCACCCATTTATAAGCTGAATGGAAATAGCAGACTGAAAGAAAAAAATAAGAAGCATCCATCCAAGTTAATCACTTGTTCAATCTGTTTCTCTGCCTGGGAGACCGGTGGAATGTCTTATCAGTGAGAATCCATCGTCCCAGTTCAAAGGCTGTGGTACTCCAGTGGGTTTATGGGAAAGCTCTTTGATGTCTAGTCCTCCTCCCCACCCAGTCTTTAGATCTGTATGACTTAGGTCTGTATGACAAAGGCCTTTAAACATGCTTGGATGAACATTGCTCTAGGTATAGGGTCAAAGGTTTGTACTGGGCGTTCACAGAGAAGACATGTTGTCCTGCCGCCATAACAAAGGCCTCGCTGAGCAGGGTTCAGGGAGTAGCTTAGTCTCTGCTCAAACACACCAGAGGAGTGATCTCTGGGCCAAGAACAGGCCCTCTCTTTTGTGTAAGGAAAAGATGGTAAACATAACAAGAAAACATACTCAAATAGATAGCATGAAGGGGACTGCTCATGGGCCATTTGTTTGGGGAGAAAGACAAACTGTCACAGCAGAGTCATGGTAAGGGAAAAATAAATAAATATGTGATGGATAGAGAGAGAGAAAGACATACTGTAAATAGATAGATAGATAGATAGATAGGTAGGTAGGTAGGTAGGTAGGTGTGTATATATATATATATATATATATATATATATATATATATATATATAAGGGGGTGGGATTGTCCAGCTCTTTAAAGTGTCAAATTAGTTTCTCTCCAATGTACTCAAAACAAGAGTGACAAGCCTAAACAGTAGGTTTTATATGCTGTGCCCTCTCTTAAGCCTCTGCCTAGCAACCATCACCTAATGGAGACAGATAGAGTCCTACAGAGTAGCCATTGTCATGCAGAATAGCCTCACGTGACTAGTGGTCAGGACAGAACATTTATATGAACAATAGAAAAAAAAGGTGCTATCTAGAACCTAAAATGGTTCTTCGGCTGTCCCCATAGGAGAACCCTTTGAATAACCTTTTTTGGTTCCATGTCAAACACTTCCCACAGACTGTTCTACATGGAACCCAAAATAGTTCTACCTGGAACCAAAAAGTGTTCTACCTGGTATCAAAAAAGTGTTCTCCTATGGGGACAGCTGTCACACCCTGACCATAGTTTGCTTTGTATGTTTCTATGTTTTGTTTGGTCAGGGTGTGATCTGAGTGGGCATTCTATGTTGGATGTCTAGTTTGTCTGTTTCTGTGATTGGGAACCATATTTAGGTAGCCTGTTTTGTGTTGTGTTTTGTGGGTGGTTATTTCCGTGTCTGTGTTTGTTTCAACACACAGGACTGTTTCGGTTTTCACATTTATTGTTTTGTATATTTGTAGTGTTTTCTCGGTATTCGTCTTGATTAAAGATGTTTAACCCTAACCACGCTGCGTTTTGGTCTGCCTCTCCTTCCCAGGAACAAAGCCGTTACAACAGCTGAATAACCATTTTGGATCCCTTTTTTCTAGTAGTGTAGACATGACTCAGGATATTGCAACCAAAAAATGAAAAAATGACAATGGGGCAGATGAAACAAGTCCTCCCTGTGTTTATCAAATAATACTTATTTTCATGCCCATGCACGTGTGTGTAGGCTTGGGTTGTCCCAGCAATAGCACTCATGCTGCAGTTTCTGGGATTGCCCCCCCCCCCCCCCTCTCTACAACAGGAATAGTGTTTTTTTTGTGGTATGTCCTCTACCAACTGTCAGGTTGACAGATGACACACTAATTTGGAAATGTGGAGGCAACACTCTCGGGAACACTCCTGCCTACCACAGACAATGGGCCTCCTGTCTACATACACAATATTACCAAATCCACTGAAGTCAATGGCACACCTTATCCATTTTCATCCAGATTTTGGCAAGTGATTGATGACAACGGTTACTTTTCAGATGTGATGTGGGCCACATTGGACCTCCCGCCTACATAAAGAGGAAGGATCTTAATTTGATCCAGTTTGCAACGGAAGAATCCTGCAGCAACAGGAAATGTGAATTATTATGTGGATTATAATTAACAGACATTTTTGTTGATACATTTTTTTGTTAGTGCAAATGAAGTCGGAAAGTACAAACTTTAGAAGCCTTTTTTAAGCTGAATTACACTACAAGTTTGAATTTCCTGCTTTTCTTAAAAACAAAATAGTGATCAAATTCAGATCCTACATCTTAACACAAGCTGACACAACCAACTGGTATTTCAATGTAATGAAGAAATAAAACGACAAGAGAAAGACTGGAGGAGGAGGAAGAGGTGTGGGTTAAGGAAGCAGGGCTTTAAAAGCAGAAGTGTTTAGGTCACAGGTCTCACTTTAGGGAGAACTGTGTTGGGCACACTCCCACATCAACAAAACGCCAACACACAGGTAGACCTTGACACTTTGGGAATATGGCTTCCAGCACCTCCACTAACCCTCTGCCCAGTGGCGCCAGTGTGTTCACCACTGTTCCAGACCTCTTCTTCATCCCTGAGTTTGTGAGTACAGACAAATCAAATAAGTGTTCTGCTCTCAGCTGTGACTGGACTACTGGCATTGCTCTTTACTCTAGAAATATGATTTACTCTAATGCCCTTCACATTTATCAGAGGGAGATAAGACATTTGATTGTTCAAGGTAATATTTGGGTATGTATGCATGATGTAATTCAGAGTGCACTGAAAGGAGTATTACTTTAGAGTGGTAGACACTGTGTGTAGACTCATACCAAGCACTTCTTTGATTGCTGCAGGTATCCCTGGTCAGGTATCCCTTGTGGAAGAGACTATGTGTGACAATGGACTTTTCCTGGCTAAATAAATGTTGGTTTATTTCTGCTGGTAATTATTGCCATAGTATTTGAAAATATGTTGATTTCTGGTTTGGGAATATCAGCTAAATCCTTATCTGAAACCAAACTATGGCTATGGCATGTTCCGCGCTGTATCCAAACACCATTCATCCTCTCTTTACTGGCATGTTTGTTGAAGGAGGGGGCAGAATGTGTGTGTGAGTTTGGAAATGACCATGTACAACAGAGTGCCAGATTCTCTATAGAGAAATTGTGGCAGTGGTATCTAGTAACTAATCAAAAGGCGTATGATTATGGATGTTTTTGACGGATAACATAGAACTCAAAACTGTTAGCCTACTGACTGTTGCATGCACTAGCTGTCACAGCCATTACCTGGCGAAATGTTCTATGCAAATGGTTGAACCCCTGACGAAATTAGCTTTAGTAAGTTAACGCTGTCAGACCTTGCCTAGAGGTGCATGTTTACTTACCCTGTTACTGTGGCCTGCTCTCTGTGGTCTTACCACAACACATGGACTGACACTATTGGGGTGACATTAAGAAGTGGATGGCTGATTGAACCATCAAATC
>NC_092147.1:79157058-79192058 GCF_045791955.1 Oncorhynchus clarkii lewisi | reverse complement strand
ATATGCTCTGCAGTACAAGTTGCTTTTGTACAGTAGACTTTAAATATAAATATATAAAACCAATGAATTATTGTTATAACTTGGTCTTTTGGTGCTTCATTCAAAATCTGCATTTGCCACCTGCAAGAAACCCAGTAAACATCACGTCACATATCTCTCTTCATCTCAAAGTTGTCTCCCAGAGAATGCTTCAACACCCTAGAGTATGTGTGAAACTCATTCCACGGAGGGCCGAGTGCCTGCGGGTTTTCGCTTGATTGATGAATGAAGGTCAGTGATTAGTTAGAAAGTCCCCTCAAATGGTTGTCTAGTTCCTAATTGGACACAAACTGAAAGGAGGAACCAAAGACAAGCAGACACTCTGCTTGATGAGTTTGATGAGTTCGACACCCCTTCTCCAGAGTCTAAGCCAGGAAGAAGGAATTGTAACGTCACAATCATTTTCTTCATCTCAAGGCAGTCTCTCAAAGAAAGCTTCAATGGAATCCTCCATTGTCCTTTATATTAGAACTATACTGAACAAAAATATAATGGCCACATGCAACAATTTCAAGGATTTTACTGAATTACAGTTAATTTAATGAAATCAGTCAGTTGAAATGAATTCCTTGGGCCCTAATCTATGGATTTCACAAGACTGGGAATACAGATATGCATCTGTTGGTCAAGCTACCTTATAAAAAATGTAGGGGCGTGGATCAGAAAACAAGTCAGTATTCGGTGTGACCTTATGCAACACGCTGTCGTACATGTCGATCCAGAGCATCCCAAACATGCTCAATGGGTGACATGTCTGATGAGTATGCAGGCCATGGAAGACCTTAACATTTTCAGCTTCCAAGAATTGTGTACAGATCCTTTCAGCATGGGGCCGTGCATTATCATATTGAAACATGAGGTAATTGCAGCAGATAAATGGTACAACAATGGGCCTTGAGATCTTGTCACTGTATCTCTGTGCATTCAAATTGACATCAAATGAAATGCAATTGTGTTTGTTGTCCGTAGCTTATGCCTGGCCATACCAACTCCACACCACCACCATGGGGCACTCTGTTTACAACGTTGACATCAGCAAACAGCTCACTCACACGACGCCATACATATAGTCTGCGGTTGTGAGACCTGTTGGACGTACTGCCAAATGATCTAAAACGACATTGGAGGCGGCTTAGGGTAGAGAATTGAACATTCAACTCTCTGTAAACGCTCTGGTGGATATTCCTGCAGTCAGCATTCCAATTGCACGATCCCTCAAAATGTGCGACATCTATGGCATTGTGTTGTGTGACAAAACTGCACAGTTTAGTGTTCTGTTATTATCCCCCTGCACAAGGTGCAACTGTGTAATGATAATGCTATTTAATCAGATTATTGATATGCCACATCTGTCAGGTGGATGGATTATCTTTGCAAAGAAGAAATGCTACTAACAGGGATTCAACACATTTGTGCACAAAATTTGAGCAAAAACCGCTTTGTGTGCGTATTGAAAATCTCTGGGATCTTTCATTTTAGGTCATGAAACATGGGACCAACATTTCACATGTTGCATTTACATTTTTGTTCAGGGTACTAATATGTGAATAGACTGAAGAGGGACAAAGTAAGTTCACTATTGCTTTCACCTCTCCAGCCATAACAAAGCAGTCGTCCCCAAGCAGAGTAACTGAGGACCATTGGGACACAACTTGATGCCATTCCAAGTCAATGAAGGCTTCAGCAGACCTTAGTAGTAGGTATGGACTGGATTGTTGTGCTTAGATGTTATTGAGCAGGCTGGTGTGGTTGTGTCTGCGTGCGTGTGTGTCTCTGTGTGTGTGTGTGTGTGTGCTTGCGTGAGAGTGTTTAAGTGGCTAAATGAATGGCTGAGTGTGTGTTTTATAAGTTTGTCAGTATGCGTGTCTATTAATGTGATTTTGTGTGAGATAGTGTGTGCCTAATGGTCTCTTTGTATCTCTCCAGGACTTTGCGTACCATTGACTGGCAGCCTTCCCCTACCTCAGTGTATCAAAAGCCCTGGCAAAGGTCACCACTCATTTTAAATAAGATACAGCCATCTTGAAAAACTACCAGATAGACATTGCTGCTGTGGTAAGTGCTACACAGATACCAGTGCTTAGAAAGAGCTGAATTAATATTCCTTTGAAGAAATATCAGACAAATTCAATTTACTGATACTTTGTTGAGAGCATTATTAACATTATAACGGCAATGACTTAGTTACATAGCTACAGTATCTGTGCATTGTTGGGAAGTTAAGTAAGCATTTGACTGTTAGTCTGCACCTGTTGTTTACAAAGCATGTGATGAATACAATTTGATTTGATTTGTGTGTTTCTGTATAGTTTATGAGGCTCAGAAAACGTGTCTTGGACTTCTCTCAGGTGTTTTCCTACATGGCCACATTGTTATCTTTCCTCCATTTCCTCCTGTCGTCCATTCGGTGGAATGCCTTTTGATGACGAGTTATCTCCATTGATGACACTGAATGTGTTAGCAATGTGTAATCAACCAAGAGGCGTAAGTTACAATCAACCTCTTTGTTCTCATACCCCAAAATCATAGATTTGAACCAGAGGCACAAAACCAGACATTTTAATAAATGGTTTGCATAGATATGTTAAGGAATGTCTCATTCAGTTTTTATCATTGATATGCAATCTTGTCACATACTGTAATCAATGGGTGATCTCTGTATGCCTGTAATTATTTTAGTAAAATGACACTATGATTGATCATGACTTACCTAACACCTACTATCTGGGAACCCCATCTTCTCCCATCACTTTTTATACGATTTGTATACCATCTATATATATATATATATATATATATACCGGTCAAAAGTTTTAGAATACTGTCGTGGAAATTTCCTTAATTACCAAATGATGAGAGAGCAAATCACAAACCAGTCAGAGTTATGCTTAATCTTCACCTGTAATAATAATTAAGCTTTAGCATTTTGACTTTCAACAGCCCCCCCTCTTTACGCTGATCCCTCCGCCTTTGTAGAACCGGACAATGGATCATTGTCGGAGGCTCTGGACTGCGGATCATCGCCGGAGGCCTCGGACTGGGGACCGTCGCTGGAGACCCCGGACTGGGGGGAGATATCTCAGGTCAGGGCGTGACAAGTTCAGCATACACTTTTCTGTTTACTACATGATTCCATATGTTTTATTTCATAGTTTTGATGTCTTCACTATTTTTCTACAGTGTTGAAAATAGTAAAAAATAAATTACATTCCTTGAGTGAGTAGGTGTGTCCAAACTTTTGATATATACTGGTACTGTATATATATATAGTCGGACGTTTACATACACTTAGGTTGGTGTCATTAAAACTAGTTTTTCAACCACTCCACACATTTCTTGTTAACAAACTAGAGTTTTGAAAAGTCTGTTAGGACATCTACTTTAATTTTTCTAACAATTGTTTACAGACAGATTATTTCACTTTTAATTCACTGTTTAGTTTACATACACTAAGTTGACTGTGCCTTTAAACAGCTTGGATAATTCCCAAAAAGGACGTCATGGTTTTAGAAACTTCTGATAGGCTAATTGACATTATTTGAGTCAATTGAGTCAATTGGAGGTGTACCTGTGGATTTATTTCAAGGCCTACTTTCAAACTCAGTGCCTCTTTGCTTGACATCATGGGAAAATCAAAATCAAAATAAATCAGCCAAGACCTCAGAAAAAAAATTGTAGACCTCCATTCATCTGGTTCATCCTTGGGAGCAATTTCCAAACGCCTGAATGTACCATGTTTATCTGTACAAACAATAGAATGCAAGTATTAGCACCATGGGACCACGCAGCCATCATACCACTCAGGATGGAGACGTGTTCTGTCTCCTAGAGATTAATGTACTTTGGTGCGAAAAGTGTAAATCAATCCCAGAAAAACAGCAAAGGACCTTGTGAAGATATTGGAGGAAATAGGTACAAAAGTATCTATATCCACAATGAAATGAGTCCTATATCGACTTAACTTGAAAGGCTGCTCTGCAAGGAAGAAGCCACTGCTCCAAAACCGCCATAAAAAAGGCAGACTACAGTTTGCAACTGCACATGGGGACAAAGATTGTACTTTTTGGAGAAATGTCCTCTGGTCTGATGAAGCAAAAATAGAACTGTTTGGCCATAATGACCATCGTTATGTTTGGAGGAAAAAGGGGAAGGCTTACATGCCGAAGAACACCATCCCAACCGTGAAGCACAGGGGTGGCAGAATCATGTTGTGTGGGTGCTTTGCTGCAGGAGGGACTGGTGCACTTCACAAAATAGATGGCATCATGAGGCAGCAAGGTATGGAGATATATTGAAGCAACATCTCAAGCCATCAGTCAGGAAGATAAAGCTTGGTCGCAAATGGGTCTTCCAAATGGACAATGACCCCAAGCATACTTCCAAAGTTGTGGCAAAATGGCTTAAGGACAACAAAGTCAAGGTATTGGAGTGGCCATCACAAAGCCCTGACCTCAATCCTATCAAAAATTTGTGGGCAGAACAGAAAAAGTGTGTGCGAGGAAGGAGGCCTACAAACCTGACTCAGTTACACCAGCTCTGTCAGGAGGAATGTGCCAAAATTCACCCAACTTATTGTGGGAAGATTGTGGAAGGCTTCCCAAAACATTTGACCCAAGTTAAACAATTTTAAGGGAATGTTACCAAATACTAATTGAGTGTATGTAAACTTCTTACCCACTGGGAATGAGATGAAAGTAATAAAAGCTGAAATAAATAATTCTCTCTACTATTATTGACATTTCACATTCTTAAAATAAAGTGGTGATCCTAACTGACCTAAGAGAGGGAATTTTTACTATGATTAAATGTCAGAAATTGTGAAAACTGAGTTTAAAACCTGTTATGGCTGCGATCCCCGTACAGGGACCAACATCAGGGGAAATTTCAGAGTGGCAACTAAAAATACAACTTCGTAACATTAAACATTCTTGAAAATGCAAGTGTCTTACATCCTTCAAAAGATTAGAATCTTGGTAATCAAACTATGTTTTCCAATTTAAAATCACTATTACAGAGAACAAATATCATGCTTTTGTTTGAGAAGAGTAATCAAGAACAGAAACATTTTCCGCCATGACAGTTTTTACACATTCACATCTGAAGGTAAAATTATGACTTACATTCTGATATCTTGCTCTTATTTCTCTTCCTGAGTGTCCCATTGATCAAATGAAGTGCCGTTTTCTTTGATAAAATCCATTTTTATAGCCTAAATCAAAACATTTTGTAAACTGTTTGTGCCGTGAATTCCATCTCTATCAATTTTTTACGGAGCATTCGGCGTGATTCGCCCCTGTAAACAATCGTTTATCTAGTCATGGTGGGTTTCAGTGCATTCCTCTGGATGTTTGCAACACAGCCAAATAACATTGTTTTTTTTGCGGGTAGTATTGACCGAAGTGAGCTGATTTGAAGACAACGATAAATGACTACCTTTCTGCCCAATGACCACTGATCTTCTTGAAATCTAGCTGGGTAGATAGCCAATGAGATGACCACAATTCCTTGGTTGTAATCGCACGCGCAGGGAACTCCATTCTCGCCTTGACGATCAGAGGAGGTGCTGTAAGGCTTTTTACGTGCAGTTGTATTCCGGAAAGTTGTGGTTTCAACGATTTCATTGAAGATATCATGGCGAATAAATCATGTAAAGCGAAGTCAAACTAAAGTGAAAAAGTGAAAGTGAGACAGATTTTTTGTTTGAGGAATCTTGGAGTGTTATGATTCAAACGAACTGAGGAGCTGTTTCTGCAAGGACAGGACATACTTCTGGACGGGTAAGTGCTAATGCCGTTTTATGAAATATAAAAATATCTATATATTATATATAAAAAATAAAAAAATATATATATTTTTTTGCAATGAAATGTGTAGTTTGTCTGTGTGTGTGTGTTGGTTTGTTTGGGTGTGTGTGTGTATATATGTATATATTTATATATATATATATAAAACAATGGCCGGAGTTGAATGGAACACCTTAGTGACTGTTCCCTCTGCTCTATACAATCAATACATATCTGTTTATTTTATGTGATGATAAAAGGCTCATACAATACAAATATTTTTTTAATGTTTTCTTTCACAGTGATAGCGACTCCGACTGGGAGCCCCCGGTGCCAAGCTGCCCGCTCTACCTCTGCCCCCAGTGGTGTTCATATGCCACAGTTCATTACTGCAGGCATGACTGTGCCTCAGGGCCAAAAGGGCACAGCATGGAGACGTCGTTGTGTTCTGTGTTGCATGAAATGCACCACTTGTTCAGTTTGCCTCTCCTTTACATCAGAAAGAGACTGCTATGGGACATGGCACAGGCAGCAAAATATTATGACGAGGACTTCCAAAGGGGTGTACTGTTTTTTTATTTTCTAATATAAAAAATATAAAAAATGTGTGTGTGTGTGTGTTAGAATTGCTTTTTGATATGTTGTATATAGTTATTTGCACTGCTGTATATAGTTATAGGTCATTTCACCAATTCGGCCACTTGGGTACATTTGGGCAACTTGTGTGGGACACCTGGGTGACTTCATGCTAAATGTCATGTAGCTCACCCATTCCTGAAGTTATCAGTCTGACGCTTTGCACACCTACAGTTGCCCTCTTGTGTTATCCATCAACATGATCTCCAGCATCCTATCTGACTGTGTGGCTATTCTAGTACATGTGAAAGATGATACTACAACAATAAAAAACAGAAAACGTATGCTCCTTCTTTCTCTTTTCTTCCACCAGATCTACTGTGTTATATTCTCCTACATTCAATTAACATTTCCACAAACTTCAGAATGTTTCCATTCAAATGATACCAAGAATATGCATATCCTTGCCTCTGGGGCTGAGCTACAGAAGATTAGGGTATGTCTTCAGGCGGAAATTGAGAACAAAGGGATGCAGCCATAACAGGTTAAATGTAGTTGGCTAAGGTGTATGTAAACTTCCAACTTCAACTGTATATACTATCTACCAAATTTTACAGTGGGTGCGAGACCTGGAGAGGCCTAGAAGCCACAGTGTCTCGCACCCACTGTGACATTTGATGGCGGATCAGTGATGATCTTAGGGTGCTTCAGCAAGGCTGGAATCAGGCAGATTTGTCTTTGTGAAGGACACATGAATCTAGCCACGTACAAGGTTGTTCTGGAAGAAAACTTGCTTCCTTCTGCTCTGACAATATTCCCCAACTCTGAGGATTGGTTTTTCCAGCAGGACAATGCTCCATGCCACACAGCCAGGTCAATCAACGTGTGGATGGAGGACAGCCAGATCAAGCCCCTGTCATGGCCAGCCCAATCTCCAGACCTGAACCCCATTGAAAACCTCTGGAATGTGATCAAGAGGATGATCAAACAATGCCGAGCTGCTTGAATTTTTGCTCCAGAAGGGGCATAAAGTCACCCAACATCAATGTGAAAGACTAGTAGAGAGCATGACAAGACGCAGGAAAGCTGTGATTGAAAATCAGGGTTATTCCACCAAATATTGATTTCTGAACTCTTCCTAAGTTAAAACATTAGTATTGAGTTATTTAAAATGAATATGAACTTATTTTTTTTGCGTTATTCAAGGTCTGACAACACAGCATATATTTTGTAATTTTGACTAGTTGTCATTTTCTGCAAATAAATGCTCTAAATGACAATATTTTTATTTGGAATTTGGGAGAAACGTTGTCAGTAGTTTATAGAATAAAACAACAATTTTAATTTGACCCAAACACATACCTATAAATAGTAAAACCAGAGAAACTGATCATTTTGCATTGGTCTGGTAACGGCATTCCTCCTCTCCTTCTGAGGAGGAGTAGCGAGAAGGATCATAGGATCAATGCGCAGCGTGGTAAGTGTCCATAACGTTTATTTTTAGACATAAACTGAACACTATGAAATACAAAACAGAAATGTGAACATGAACGAAACCGAAACAGTACCGTGTGGCAACAAACACTCACTCGGAAACAAACACCCACCACTCAAAAGTGAAACCCAGGCTACCAAAGTATGATTCTCAATCAGAGACAACTAACGACACCAGCCTCTGATTGAGAACCATACTAGTGTCACGAGTCCGACCAAGGGTGTTTCCCCTTCCCGACGTCGTCACCGGCCTATTAGCTGCCACTGATTGTCTTTCCTTCCCCTCCTTGTATGTTTAGTGGTAGCACCTGTTTATGTTGAATTAGTTTGTCTTTATTAGACAGCCGGCCCGCTTGGTTGTTGTGCGGGATTATTTCAGTGTAACCTTCGGCTCTGTTGTAAGAGGTACGTGTTAGTGCCTGGTCGTGATTTTTTCCATTGTACATATTGATTCCCTGTGTTTGGGAACGTAACTTTTGTGAGCACCCTGTGGTGCGTTGGTGCTATTAAAAGACGCACAGCATTGAACTCTCTGTCTCCTGCATTTGACTCCACACCCACGACACCCGGAGCCTTACAACTAGGCTGAACTCAAAACCCCAACATAGAAAAACACACATAGACTGCCCACCCCAACTCACACCCTGACCATACTAAATAAAGACAAAACAAAGGAAATAAAGGTCAGAACGTGACAGGTCTCTTCATTTCTTCCAGAGCTGTTTTTGTTTACAGGCCATGGAGACTCAGATTTTAATCTGTGTTCTAGTTTCTGTTGACTTGTGTTTTGAAAACCAGATATTGTCTCCATCTAATGTTGGGGACAGTCATTATATGGAATGTGTGTGTGTGTGTGTGTGTGTGTGTCACAGGCGGTTGGTGGCACCTTAGTTGGGAAGGACGGGCTGATTATAATGTCTGGAAATTAAACAAATGGAATGGTATCGACACAACAAACACATTGTTTCCTTGTGCTTGATACCGTTCCATATACTTAATTCCAGTCATTATTATGAGCTGTCCTCCCTTCACCAGCCTCGTGTGTGTGTGTGTGTGTGTGTGTGTGTGTGTGTGTATGTGTGTGTGTGTGTGTAAGCAGGTAGGGGAAGGGGTATCAGGAAGGGGAAAGAGTTCTTATGTACCAGGAACCAAAGAAGCGGAGGACCATAATCAATGCAGTAATCAATAACAATGTAATACGACAAATAACATAAGGTAGAACAGAAAATAAAAATAAAGGTGACCGACAAGATCCAATACATACCTTTCTTGGTCACATGACCCAATGCACTGTTTATAATAATAATAATATAAATAATAACATCCACAGTTTTTTTTTGGGGGGGGGGGTGTGCAAAAAGTCATCAATGTAAGGGAATTTCTTTTTTCCCCACCCAACTTTTAACCTAACATGTTTGACACACTCAAACAAATGTAAATCAAACCTTGATGTTGAAATTACGTCTGTGCCCAGTGGGATAGGACCTCGATCCTAAATAGGAGTATATCTGATCACTTGTTAATCTCTACAGTTGAGCTTACGTGCACTAATGTGATTAGCATGAGGTTGTAAGTAACAAGAACATTTCCCAGGACATAGACATACCTGATATGGGCAGAAAGCTTAAATTATTGTTGGTCTAACTGCACTGTCTAATTTACAGTGTCTATTATAGTGAAATAGTAAATGAATACCATGCTATTGGTTGAGGAGAGTGCACAGTTATGAACTTGAAAATGTATCAATAAACCAACTAGGCACATTTGGGCATGTTGATACAACATTTTGAACAGAAATGCAATGGTTCATCGGATCAGTCTTGGATCAAACTTTGCACATACACTGCTGCCATCTTGTGGCCAATTGCGCCTAAACTGGAATAATACATTGTGGCCTTTCTCTTGTATTTCAAAGATGATGTATCTTTGTATTGTCTTTTACCAGATCTAATGTGTTATATTCTCCTACATTAATTTCACATTTCCACAAACTTCAAAGTGTTTCGCTTCAAATGGTGTTAAGAATATGCATATCCTTGCTTCAGGTCCTGAGCAACAGGCAGTTAGATTTGGGTATGTCATTTTAGGTGAACATTGAAATAATGGGTCCAATCCTTTTATTTAATCTTTATTTAACTAGGGAAGTCAGTTAAGAACAAATTCTTATTTTCAATGATGGCATAGGAACAGTGGGTTAACTGCCTTGTTCAGGGGTAGAACGACAGATTTTTACCTTGTCAGCTCAGGGATTTGACATTGCAACCTTCACGTTACTAGTCCAACACTAACCATTGGGCTACCTGCCACCCTAACCTTTCACCTTAGAATGATTTGTTTAAAGGTGAGAATGTATAGGAAATGTGATATGAGCACCAAAACCGCTGTCCCAAGAAAGTTTAGTCCCTTGGGAGAGCAGTTTCCAGTCTTAAGAACGTCAGATTTGTTACAATTCTAGAAATCGAATGATTCTTAATGAAAGGTCAAAAACAAGGAACTTGAGCTACAAGATGTGATAACATATACAATATATGTACAATATATGTATATTTTTTACGTATCACTCATGACTGATAAAAATATCTAAATGTTTATCCATAATAAAGACAAACAATATAAGAAGCCTGAATATCAGGTGCTAATAGCACCCCCAAGTGGTGGAGATGTCACATAACACATTACACCCGTCCACACCAACCAAAATATTCAGCTGAAAGTCTTTAAAGAACTACTTAGTTTGAATCCTACCATTAGTTCAACCATCAAGTTCAAGACCATATTAAGAGAACACTATTGAAATAAATGCCTGTCTGGCCTGTCTGGCTTAAGACAGACAGCACTATTGGAAGGATCCATTTTTGGAGAGCTGTTCATGTCTGAATTAATGCTTCTTCAGACTACAAACTAGAGACTCCCTGCCAAGGGGTTGCCAAGTTGAGGTAAACAGGACACATAATTGTTAATAACTCATAAGTTGACTAAAAGAACCATTAAAATACGATAACTATACACCATAAAGAGTCTGAAAATAGTCAAGGAGAGATAACATGGAAAGTCAGAGTACGGAAAAGTACAGCAGAAATGTATACTTTAAGTTTACAAAGTTTACTGTTTAAAGCTCTTGAGTTCTTTGATGCTATTTTCTTGCTGCATTGTTTTGTTTTCATGATGCTTGTGGAAGGTGGTGACTGTTAGTAGTTGCATACTGGAATGTAGGTGGAAATGAACTGAAAAGATAAAACAGCAAGAGCCTCCGGAGCGAGTAGTGGACAGCTGCTGAGGAAATTATCACTATCACTATAACTGTCATCAAAGCATGACATGTCCTGACAGCTCCTTCAAAAGCAATAGAACACAACACAAGCCATTTTGGAGAGTTTTTGTAGGTGTTGATCCATTTTTTTTTAGGGCAAATCATGTCAGAAATGTAACACTTTAGAAGCCTTTTTTAAACTCAAATACACTACAAGTTTGCATTTCCTGCTTCTCCTAAAAACAAAATAGTGATCAAATCCAGATCCTACATCTGTACACAAGCTGACACAACCAACTGGTATTTCATTGTAATGAAGAAATAAAACGACAAGAGAAAGACTGGAGGAGGAGGAAGAGGTGTGGGTTAAGGAAGCAGGGCTTTAAAAGCAGAAGTGTTTAGGTCACAGGTCTCACTTTAGGGAGAACTGTGTTGGGCACACTCCCACATCAACAAAACGCCAACACACAGGTAGACCTTGACACTTTGGGAATATGGCTTCCAGCACCTCCACTAACCCTCTGCCCAGTGGCACCAGTGTGTTCACCACTGTTCCAGACCTCTTCTTCATCCCTGAGTTTGTGAGTACAGACAAATCAAATAAGTGTTCTGCTCTCAGCTGTGACTGGACTACTGGCATTGCTCTTTACTCTAGAAATATGATTTACTCTAATGCCCTTCACATTTATCAGAGGGAGATAAGACATTTGATTGTTCAAGGTAATATTTGGGTATGTATGCATGATGTAATTCAGAGTGCACTGAAAGGAGTATTACTTTAGAGTGGTAGACACTGTGTGTAGACTCATACCAAGCACTTCTTTGATTGCTGCAGGTATCCCTGGTCAGGTATCCCTTGTGGAAGAGACTATGTGTGACAATGGACTTTTCCTGGCTAAATAAATGTTGGTTTATTTCTGCTGGTAATTATTGCCATAGTATTTGAAAATATGTTGATTTCTGGTTTGTGAATATCAGCTAAATCCTTATCTGAAACCAAACTATGGCTATGGCATGTTCCGCGCTGTATCCAAACACCATTCATCCTCTCTTTACTGGCATGTTTGTTGAAGGAGGGGGCAGAATGTGTGTGTGAGTTTGGAAATGACCATGTACGACGGAGTGCCAGATTCTCTATAGAGAAATTGTGGCATTGGTATCTAGTAACTAATCAAAAGGCGTATGATTATGGATGTTTTTGACGGATAACATAGAACTCAAAACTGTTAGCCTACTGACTGTTGCATGCACTAGCTGTCACAGCCATTACCTGGCGAAATGTTCTATGCAAATGGTTGAACCCCTGACGAAATTAGCTTTAGTAAGTTAAAGCTATCAGACCTTGCCTAGAGGTGCATGTTTACTTACCCTGTTACTGTGGCCTGCTCTCTGTGGTCTTACCACAACACATGGACTGACACTATTGGGGTGACATTAAGAAGTGGATGGCTGATTGAACCATCAAATCCCTTGACCAACAACTTGTCAACTAAATGCATTGATGTTTACATTATGACCGTACGTGTTCTGTGTTCTCTCTCACTCTCACTCTCTCTCTCCCTCTCTCTCATTCTCTCTCTCTCTCTCCTGTGTGTGTGTGTGTGTGCATGTGCGCGTGCGCGTGTGTGTGTGGCAGATATTCGGAGGTCTGGTGTGGACTCTGGTGGCCTCCACAAAAGTGCTGATTGCGAACCCTCAGGGCTGGGTGATGTTTGTCTCTGTGTTCTGCTTCATCTTCACTACCCTGTGGTTCCTCATCTTCATCAGTGGAGCCAATAAGAGCAGCATCTGGCCTACACTGGTGAGTCTGAGAGACATTCATACAGCCATCTTTGATAAAAGTGATTTACTCAAAAAGGATGAAAATGACAATGGAACAGATTTTCTTCCCATCCTAAATGTCTAATCAAACAGAATGATGATGATGATGGTGATGAGAGTATATTGAACATTCTTTCTATTGAATGGCTGTAGTGTTATAACAGGTAGTATAACTGGATGATGACTAACTATAATGTTGCCTCTCTCTCTCTCTCTCTCTCTCTCTCTCTCTCTCTCTCTCT
The DNA here is from genome assembly GCF_045791955.1 of Oncorhynchus clarkii lewisi. NCBI lineage: Eukaryota > Metazoa > Chordata > Actinopteri > Salmoniformes > Salmonidae > Oncorhynchus > Oncorhynchus clarkii. The sequence goes on along the minus strand of NC_092147.1, from coordinate 79,178,853 downwards.
CTCTCTCTCTCTCTCTCTCTCTCTCTCTCTCTCTCTCTCTCTCTCTCTCCAGGATGTTGTGTATCATTCCCTTGCAGCCTTCTTCTACCTCAGTGCAGCAGTGGTACAGGCCTACATCACCATTAGTCTGAAATCAGTTACCAGCACTTTCTTCAAAGAATACCAATTGGATATTGCTGCAGTGGTAGGTTCCTTCACTCCTGTGATTCAAACAAAGTGTTCTTCTAGTGGTCCATCCCACTCCTCACCTTTCTGTATCTTGTATTTTTCCTGTAGGTGATGTGTTATGTGGTGACTCTGCTCTACACCCTCCATGCCATCTTCTCTACGATGAGATGGAAGAGTTCCTCATGAAGACCAGCATCCACAAGACAACAGACAATGGGACAACAGTCATTAGAGAAGGCTTTGATATGACATCAATTGTAATCTATCTTTATTTCTACATTATTTTCTTCCTGCAAATACCGTAAACCAATTTGGAGTGAAATGCATATACAATATAAATAAAAAGATAAATAAATATATTTTATTCTTAACCAAGTGCCTGTTTCAGTTGCTGAGATCGAATTCGATAGAAAAAGTGAATATCAAATCATGTATTGTTCACATACATATGGTTTGCAGATGTTAATGCGAGTGGTGCGAAATGCTTGTGCTTCTAGTTCTGACAGTGCAGTAATATCTGACAAGTAATCTAACAATTCCCCAACAACTACCTAATACACACAAATCTAAGTAAAGGGATGGAATAACAATATGTACATATAAATATAGGGATGAGCGATGGCCGAGCGGCTTAGGCAAGATATAATACATGGTATAAGATACAGTATATACATATGAGATGAGTAATGTAAGATATGCCATTTTTTTTAAAGTGGCATTGTTTAAAGTGAATAGTGAGTCTCTATGTAGGCAGCAGCATCTCTGAGTTATTAATTGCTGTTAAGCAGTCTGATGGCCTTGAGATTGAAGCTGTTATTCAGTCTCTCGTTCCCAGATTCGATGCACCTGTACTGACCTCGCCTTCTGGATGGTAGCGGGGTGAACAGGGGTGGTTGTTGTCCTTGATGATCTATTTGACCTTCCTTTGACATCGGGTGCTGTAGGTCTCCTGGAGGGCAGGTAGTTTGAGGGCGGTGCAGTTGTCGTACCAGGCGGTGATACAGTCTGACAGGATGCTCTCAATTGTGCATCTGTAGAAGTTTGTCATGGTTCTAGGTGACAGGCCACATTTCTTCAGCCTACAGAGGTTGAAGAGGCGCTGCTGCTCCTTCTTCACCACGCTGTCTGTGTGGGTGGACCATTTCAGTTTGTCCGTGATGTGCACGCCGAGGAACTTAAAACTTTCCACCTTCTCCACTGCTGTCCTTTCGATGTGGATAGGGGGGGTGCATAATATTATGTCCAGGTGTAGCAAAAACTATTACAACGATGTTCAATAAAAATGCTGATGTGAAGCAATGCATTTTGTTATGGTAGGGTAGACCTATTAGATGAACATAGGAACTGAAGAGGTCTCGGTGGCTGCTCTCGTGAAAAATGTATACGCTATCACCAGAACATAGTGTAGAGGCAAACAAAGGACTGAGTTCCTCAGCAATACATTTTGCACACACATTTTTCTTTAGTCATTTTCTTGAACAAAAAGGTCAACATGTAGTCTTATTTGTGTAGGGTGTGTCCAGTTGGCAAAAGGTGGACTGCCTAACACAATGCCGCAGCAGGTTTTGCAAGTCATCTTTATAAGGGAACACCTGTCGCTCCGTTAGTTCACTGTAGTAGTTGAAAGCAAATAGTAGGCATATCGCAGTGATTGCAGAGTATGCAGCCTAGCCTATGGCATTCATTTGTTATGCTACAGAAATTACAAGGAATTTAGAATAGTATGGAAGGCTTTAGGCCAGGGGCGGACAGGGAACAGAAACACAACGGCCCATTTTCTTCCGTTTGGTCCCCCATTATTATCCAGATACTGATCATTTTAAGCAACACATCCAGGTTAGACAGGCCTGCTAGGCAAAATTGGACCAGGCCTTCTGGCATTAGCTAGAAATGCCAGATGGCCAGTCTGCCCCAGCTTTGAGGACCCCTGAGTGACGCAGCGGTCTAAAGCACTGCATCTCAGTGCAAGAGGTGTCACTACAGTCCCTGGTTCAAATCCAGACTGAATCACATACTTGCCTAGTTAAATAAAGGTTTAAAATGAAGGCTGCTGAACAACATGGTAAAACACTCATTACTTATTAATAACCTATGCCTTACTTATTTCTTTGTAAAAGCACCACACCATCAGCTTGTCAATTAAGCGTGGGCTGATAATATGTTGTGGTGGATGTCCTCACAATGAAACTTTTTTTCACTCTTTATGTATTCCATTCCACATGTAGGCATGATCTCTTTCATTTTTTTGTAACTGTTGTTACAAATATGATGCATGATCATTCGTGCCTGATCATGATGCCTCACAGACATCATTCCATAAGAGGCAGATGCCACTTATCTAAGTGTTACATCACAGAAGGAATGCAATCATTCTTTGGTGACAACAAAATACATCATTTCTGTCTCTTTTTTGTACTATGTGTTTTTTGTAATATGCTCTGCAGTACAAGTTGCTTTTGTACAGTAGACTTTAAATATAAATATATAAAACCAATTAATTATTGTTATAACTTGGTCTTTCAGAGCTTCATTCAAAATCTGCATTTGACACCTGCAAGAAACCCAGTAAACATCACGTCACATCTCTCTCTTCAACTCAAAGTTGTCTCCCAGAGAATGCTTCAACACTCTAGAGTACGTGTGAAACTCATTCCACGGAGGGCCGAGTGCTTGCGGGTTTTTTTGCTCCACCCTTGTACTTGATTGCTGAACGAAAGTCAGTGATTAGTTAGAAACTCCCCTCACCTGGTTGTCTAGTTCCTAATTGGACACAAATTGAATGGAGGAACCAAAGACAAGCAGACACTTGGCCCTCCATGGAATAAGTTTGACACCCCTTCTCTAGAGTCTAAGCCAGGAGGGGAATTGTTGTAAGATGGTCATACCAAGGATAATTTAGCAATTCTATATTTAATTGTAGGATCCCTTTAGGTATTCAATTAAAATATTTAAAAAATATATGAGGAAACATTGAATTTGGCCATACTGCTATTAACCCATCGAAACTTAGAAGCTTTATTCATTGAAGATCTAGATTTGAGACCTGCAAGAAACTCACTAAACAGGTAACGTCAGAATCATGTTCTTCATCTCAAGGCAGTTTCTCAAAGAATGCTTGAATTGGAATCCTCTATTGTCCTTTCTGTTAGAACTATACTGAACAAAAATGTAAACCCAACATGCAACAATTTCAAAGATTTGACTGAATTACAATTCATTTAAGTAAATCAGTCCATTGAAATGAATTAATTAGGCCCTAATCTATGGATTTCACAAGACTGGGAATACAGATATGCATCTGTTGGTCACAGATACCTTTAAAAAATGTAGTGGCGTGGATCAGAAAACCAGTCAGTATCTGGTGTGACCACCATTTGCCTCATGCAGTGTGACACATTTCCTTCGCATGGAGTTGATCAGGTTATTGATTGTGGCCTGTGGATAAATGGATGTGCAAAGTTGCTAGATATTGACGGGAACTGGAACGTGCGTTCGTACACGTCAAACCAGAGCATCCCAAACATGCTTAATGGGTGACATGTATGGTGAGTATGCAGGCCATACAAGACATGTAACATTTTCAGCTTGCAAGAATTGTGTACAGATCCTTTCAGCATGGGGCCGTGCATTATCATATTGAAACATGAGGTGATTGCAGCAGATAAATGGTACAACAATGGGCCTTGGGATCTTGCCACTGTATCTCTGTGCATTCAAACTGCCATCAATAAAATGTAATTGTGTTTGTTGTCCGTAGCTTATGCCTGGCCATACCAAATCCACACCACCACCATGGGGCACTCTGTTTACAACGTTGACATCAGCAAACAGCTCACTCACACGACGCCATACATGTGGTCTGCGGTTGTGAGACCTGTTGGATGTACTGTCAAATGATCTAAAACGACATTGGAGGCGGCTTAGGGTAGAGAACTTTATATTAAATTCTCTGGCAAACGCTCTGGTGGATATTCGTGCAGTCAGCATGCCAATTTCACGCTCCCTCAAAATGTGAGACATCTGTGTCATTGTGTTGTCTGGACAAAACTGACTTCTTCCGTCGCGACGTCCCTCTAAGGCCCTTTCTGCTCTTGCTAGCCCCGGCCCGCTAGCTGCCTGAATCGCCGTTTCTCCGGTCCGCCTGAGCCACTCACTGGACCCCTATGATCACTTGGCTACACATGCCTCTCCCTAATGTCAATATGCCTTGTCCATTGCTGTTTTGGTTAGTAATTATTGCATTACTTCACTGTAGAGCCTCTAGCCCTGCTCAATACGCCTTAGTTCCACCTCCCACACATTCGGTGACCTGACCTGGTTTAAATGATCTTTCTAGAGACAATATCTCTCATCGTCACTCAATGCATAGGTTTTTTATTTATTTAATTTATTTTTAATAATTATTTATTACAAAAAACACAAGGAAGGGGTAACATTAAAGTATTAGAACATGAAGGAAAAACAATACAGCATCAAGACACTATCAAACATGTATCAGTCTTTCCGCAACAGAGCCATCCTTATGTGTGAGGGTGCTTGTGCATAGTGATATGAAATATGTCATAGTTTCGTTTTTCAAGGACAACTGAAATCATAACAGCAAAGCCTACTTTATATGTTTGTGTGCATGTCTGGCACTATTACATGTATGTGTGTGTTCTTGTATGTGTTTATTTGAATGAGAGCGTGTGTATATGCATGTGTACAAACACCTGCACGGCATCAGCCTCAGACAAACTGGCATTAGTTGTAAAAACACTGCCACTTAGTGTCATTCAAATGTCATTTTATTATGTTTTATTTTGACTTTTTTCCCCTTTATCTTTTGACCATCATTCTCTCTCTCACACAGCAACTCCACTCCCACTTGTCTCCAATTCCACATACCAACCCTCAGCTTCCCTCAGCCCATCTATCTCTGCTGGCCACCCACTTCGTGTTTCTACGCAACACATATCTTTATCTTTCAACTGTGCTATGATGTTTAACGTACAATGTCAATCTATCTAATCAAAGAGAATCTACAGATTGCGTGTTGAAGATAAATACTTTTACTAAGAGTATTAGTATATTAGTAATTGACTGACCCGGTCTCTCCAGATCTCCTAACAGTACTATTTCTAGGGTCAATTTTAGATCAATGCTATGCATTTTCAGCCATTCCTGAACCTGAGACCAGAAACATGCTACCTGAGGGCAATACCAAAATAAATGGTCTATTGATTCCTCATCCTCACAACAAACTCTGCAGTGCTTCGATGATTTTATGCCCCAAATATTCAACACTTTGTTGGTGGCAAGAATTCTATATAATAATTTTAGCTGAAAAGCACGAAGTCTTGAATCTTGCGTTGTTTTATATTTCAACTCATACACCCTGTACCATGGAATCGGTACATCAACAATCTCTTCCCAACTATTTTGCAATCTGTATGGCACAGTTGTCAACATCCTGGTCCTCAAATGAAACTGGTATACTTTCCTATTTATGATATTTTTATTCCTCCGCCAGTTTTGATCCTTTATATTGGGCAGACAGACCAGTTCCCTACCTCCTCCCACTGCCACCCACCTCCTCCATTTTTTAGGCAATGCTGTAATCAATTGGTTGTACTCTTGGATTAAGCAGACCTTCCCGTACAATTCTGATAACTCCATGAAGGACGTAACTTTACCATTGCAATTTACAATATAATTTAAGAACAAAATACCCTTCTCAAACATCTTTCCCATAAATACAGGTATTTTATCAACCAGCACATTTGATTTCAGCCATAATATTTGTTGTAATATTTGTTCTATCTTTTCAGGGGGATGAAATTTAAATTGTAGCCAGCTCTGCAATGCTTGTTTGATAAAGACAGATACTTTGAAAAAAGTATCATTTTCAATTAATTGAAAATGAGACATGGCAATCTGCACAAAGGCAAAAAGGCCATTTCTAAACAATGGATGAGCTTTTCTTATTAATCTACTTGAGGACCATTTAGGTTTCAAATAAAACTTTTGAATGAGAGAAGCTTTTAGAGAGAGGTTTAGTGCTTTTATATTTAATAATCTCAACCCACCCAATTCATATTCATTATATAGATAGGCTCGTTTTATTTTGTCTGGTTTAGCGTCCCAGATAAAGTGAAATATTTTTTGCTCATATGATTTGAAAACGAATCATCAGGAGTAGGCAGCGCCATAAGAAAGTGAGTCAAATGAGATATGACTAAGGAGTTAATCAGGGCAATTTTTCCATAAATAGACAAGTATTTGACTCTCCATGGTTGCAGGTTCTTGTCTATTTTTACAGGTTTTCTATTGAAATTCATTATGGAGAGCTTATTTATATCTTTTGTGATATGAATACTGAGTATGTCTACTTCACCATCAGCCCATTTTATCGGTAAGCTGCAGGGTAATGTAAAAGTTGTATTTTTTAAGGATCCAATATGTAATATTGTACACTCATAATTAGATTTTAGTCCAGAGTGTACAGAAAAGTTATCTAGATCTTTAATGAGACATTTCAGGGATCTAGCTTGCGGACTTAACATAAAACTTGAGTCATCGGCATACATGGACACCTTTGTTTTTAAGCCTTGGATTTCTAATCCTCTAATGTTGTTATTGGATCTGAAATTAATAGCTAGCATTTCGATGGCCATAACGAATAGATATGGTGACAGCGGACACCCTTGTTTAACTCCTCTTGACAATCAAAACTCTCTGAGAAGTAGCCGTTATTTACTATTTTACACCTGGTGTTGCTATACATTATTTTTACCCATTTTGTAAGAGAATTACTGAAATTGAAAAAATCCATGCATTTATTTTAAAAAATCCAGTCTTACTTCATCAAATGCCTTTTCAAAATCTGCTGTAAATACCATTCCTGGCTTCTTATATGTTTCATGATGTTCTATTATTTCTAGTAGTTGTTGTATATTATCTCCAATGTATCGTCCATGTAAAAAACCTGTCTGATCAGAATGAACACTGGTAAAACCCTTTTAATTCTGAGTGCTATGCATTTTGCTATTATTTTTGCATCACAACATTGAAGTGTAAGGGGCCTCAAGTTTTTAAAATAGACCGGGTCTTTATATTTGCTATCTGGGTCTTGTTTTAATAATAGAGAAATCAGACCTTCCTGCTGAGTACCTGACAGACTATCATTTCTATAGGAGTAGTTCAAATAATCTAACAACGGAGCTTTTAGTATATCAAAAAATACTTGATATACCTCTACCGGTATGCCATCAAGCCCTGGGGTTTTTCCAGACTGAAAGGATTTAATAGCCTCAAAATGTTATTCCTCTGTAATTTGGCCTTCGCACTGATCTTTCTGTACATTTGTTAATTTTCCATTTTTTTTATATTATTTGGAAAGAATTCCTTACTGTAATCTTCATTCAGTGGGAGAGGATGAGACAGAAAAGAGAACATCTGCCTAAAATAATTAGCTTCCTCTTTTAAAATATAATTTGGAGAATCATAGATGACTCCGTCTTCAGTAACGAGTTTTTGCAAATTATTTTTGTTAGCGTTCCTGTATTAGAGATTCAGGAAGAATTTTGTGCATTTTTCTCCATATTCCATCCAGCTGCTTTATTTTTGTAATATATTACATTACATCGTTCTTGAATAAGTTCCTCAAGTTCTTTTTGTTTTTCCTCTAACTTATTTTGCATCTCTGTAGTGTCGTTTTTATTGCTATCTATTATTAGTTCATGGATTTCCCTTGTTAGTCTCGTTTCTTTAGCCAGAAACTGCTTTTTTATTATTGATGAATATTGAATTGAATGACCCCTGAAGGTACATTTAAAGGTATCCCAAACAATAAGGGGATTAACTGAACCTATATTATACTGGAAAAATTCAGTTATAAATTATTATGTCTTAGTTAAAAATAAGTTGTCCTCCAGTAAACTTTGATTAAATTTCCAATATCCCCGTCCAAGTGGAAGATCTATAAGAGTTATCTGAATGCCAATTAGATGATGATCCGATAGCATTCTGTCTCCTATTAAAACTTTTTCAACCTTTGATGCAAGAGAGAAAGAGACAAGAAAGTAGTCAAGACGACTAACTTGATTAAGTCTCCACCATGTATATCTCACTAGGTCGGTTTTTTAGTCTCCAAATATCCACTATTTCTAATGTGTCCATAATATTTGTGATTTCCTTAAGGGCACGGTGATGATAGTTTGTAGAGTGATTACCTTTACGGTCCATTGAGGTACTTAACAATGTGTTATAGTCTCCTACCATAATAATTAGATCATTTGTTGCCTGTAAGTTCAATAAATTGGTATACATTTTTTCGAAGAAGTGTGGATCATCCTGATTTGGACCATATAGATTAATGAGCCAAATCTCTTTTTCGTCCACTTTCATATTCAAAAGGATCCACCGTCCTTACGAATCATTCCTGATTATTTGCACCTTCAGATCAAAATTTTTGTTAATTAATATCATCACACCCTTTGAGTTCCTTTGTCCATGACAGAAAATTATTTCACCACCCCATTCCTTTTTCCGCGCAACTTAATCTAAGGATGTAGAGTGAGTTTCCTGTAAACAGTATATATTCCTTTTCTTTTAGTCATGTAAAGACTGATCTTCTTTTTTTTATAATCTGCCAAACCATTACAAATATAACTAACTATACCTTACCATAACTAGATAATATTCTCAGTCATAATTGACCATAATTAGTGCTTGTAAAGTTACTGCCATCAGAGGTATTATGAAGGTCAAAACTAGAGCTTTCAAATGTCTCATATTTAGAATTTAAGAAATAGGTTATAGCAATATTTTTTTAATTCCCTTGCCTGTTTGCCTGTGAGCCAATGCCACAGATGTTAGAAAATTGAGACAAATGATGTGTGTAACAAATCTGAGTAGGTTGATGTGTATGATATTGGATTTGATATAATGAGAGTGTGTATGATATCTGTATTTGGACTATAATGTGTGATGTCCAAATAAATAATAACTCTGCCAATTTGCATGTTTGAGTGTATATGTGTGTAACATGTAGTGCGTATAGCCTTAATATTCATAATTGTAATCCATATCGTATCACTATCATAGTTGCACCATAATTACCTTTTCAACCTTTAACATAATTGAAAAACACATCCCAGCATTTCCATAGCAAATGACGTTTCACATGATCATGAAAGAGACCTTGCATTACTCTACAGACGGCTTCACTACAGTACAAATGTATTCCGTACAATATGTTATTATTCCCCAATGCCCCTATTTTGATATCTTCCCTTTGCTTGTTGTAGACATATATAAACTTGTAGACAGATACATAAAAAAGATAGACAAACAATAAACACATTAAATTATAAAACAGTTCTCGACAATAGAAAGAGAGGGAGAGAAGAGAAGAGAAAAGAGAGAAAGAGAGTGAGAGAAGAGAGCGAGATCAGGTGTGTGTGTGTATGTGTATGTATAAGTCCGTATGTGTAAGCAAGCATGTAGTTGAGTACGTGTGTGTTCATTTCCACTTCATAATGTTCAGATATTTTAAACAGTTCCCATACCTTCTTTTTTTTCGTAACCTGAAGTCCCTGTAGAATTTAGTACAGCCACGGTGTTATGGAGCTGTCTCGGAATAGCTGTCCATCTATAAAGAGTTTGTCCACATGATAAAGGCACGCCTACCATCCATCCTTTCTTGTCTTTGTACCGGATACAGTCTCTTACGATGTTCGTTTATCTCCCATGGAAATTGGTCATTGAGACCGAATTTGGTCCCTTTTAGCTCCCTTCCTCTGCTTTTGTTCAGCTCCTTTTGTTGGTAGTGTTCAAATTTTGCAATGATCGGTTGGGGATCCTTGGTCTTGTCGCTCCGAGCTCCAAGTCTGTGTACTCGGTGGAAAGCCACCTTGTTTACAGTCTCTATAGTAAGTTTCAATGTGGATTTCATGAATTCTCTGATCGCGCCCTCTGGATTATTGGATGCGTCCCTTGTTGGTATGCGATGTGGAGTTTAGCTTTGACTCCCAGAAGCCTCCACAGTTCGGTCATTACAGCTTCCAAAAAGTGGGTTCCTCTGTCGCTGTCCACGGTTTCTCCTAGCAGGCCGAAACGACTGAAATTGTGGTTTAGCAAAAAGAACGGCCATGGTTTCCGCTGTGTCATTGGTCGCCAGCAGGCACTCCAAGTGCAAGTGCAAGTCACTGTGAGGAGATACTTGTTGCCTCTGGCTGACCTGGCAACTGGGCCGACCCAGTCGATCTGGATCGAGCTCCAGTGGTAAGCCACACCTTTGCATTACAGGGGTGCTCTGTGAAGTGGCTTGGAGGGTTGAAACTGGCAGCAAACTAGACACCCTCTCACGTATTGTGCCACATCTTGTTCCATGTGAGGCCAGTAGGCCACCCGTCGCAATGTTTCACTTTCACTTTCACCTTGACCCCCCTATGGCCTCCACATGGCTCCTCATGGGCTTGGGCTATCATTATCCCCCTTTGTGTTTTAGGAACCACCCACCTTCGAGCCGTGTCAGTTTCTGAAACATACACCAGTAGGTCATCTACAAGTGTGAGGTGCTGTTTAGTTGCGTACAGCGAACACATGTTGTGTGAATCTGCCAAAGCCAGTTCGGACACTGGGTGGTTGACAGGATCCGACAGGAACGCCATCAAAGTGGCAAGGCACTCATCTTGGTGTTGCAGTGTGGGTGGATCATTTCATTTTGTCCGTGATGTGTGCACAGAGGAACTTAAACATTTCCACCTTCTCCACGGCTGTCCATTCAATGTGGATAGGGGGGGCTCCCTCTGCTGTTTCCTGTAGTCCACGATCATCTCCTTTGTTTTGTTTACGTTGAGTGAGAGGTTATTTTCCTGACACCACACTCCCAGAGCCCTCACCTCCTCCCAGTAGGCTGTCTCGTCGTTGTTGGTAATCAAGCCTACTACTGTTTTGGCATCTGCAAACTTGATGATTGAGTTGGAGGTGTGCATGGCCAGGCAGTCATGGATGAACAGGGAGTAAAGAACCCTTGTGGGCCCCAGTGTTGAGGATCAGCAAAGTGGAGATGTTGTTTCCTACCTTCACCACCTGGTACACAGCAATAGTCATTTAATTCAGATACCTTTGCGTTATTGTGTACAGGAACAATGGTGGTCATCTTGAAGCATGTGGGGACAGCAGACTGGGATAGGGAGAGATTGAATATGTTGGTCTGCGCATGCTCTGAGGACGCGGCTAGGGATGCCGTCTGGGCTGGCAGCCCTGCGAGGGTTAACACGTTTAAATGTCTTACTCACTTTGACCACGGAGTAGCTTCAGCAGGTATATCTCACTGGTCATCCCCAAAGCCAACACCGCCTTTCCTTCCAGTTCTCTGCTGCCAGTGACTGGAACGAATTGCAAAAATCGCTGAAGCTGGAGACTTACATTTCCCTCACTAACTTTAAACATCAGCTATCTGAGCAGCTAACCGATCGCTGCAGCTGTACATAGTCCATCTGTAAATAGCCCACCCAATCTACCTACCTCATCCCCATATTGTTGTTATTTACTTTGCTGCTCTTTGCACACCAGTATCACTACTTACACACCATCATCTGCTCATCATCATCTGCTCATCTATCACTCAAGTATTAATCTGCTAAATTGTAATTACTTTGCTACTATGGCCTATTTATTGCCATACCTCCTCAGGCCATTTCCACACACTGTATATAGACTTTCTTTTTTTTCCATTGTGTTATTGACTGTACGCTTGTTTATTACATGTGTAACTCTGTGTTGTTGTTTCTGTCGCACTGCTTTGCTTTATCTTGGCCAGGTCACAGTTGTAAATGAGAATGGAACACCGTGCACCTGGCAACCTTGGTTAGCGCCCACTGCGCCCGGACCACCACAGGAGTCGCTGGTGCGCAATGAGACAAGGATATCCCTACCGGCCAACCCCTCCCTAACCCGGACGACGCTAGGCCAATTGTGCGTAGCCCCACGGACCAGTCGCGGCCAGTTACGACAGAGCCTGGGCGCACCCAGAGTCTCTGGTGGCACAGCTGGTGCTGCAGTACAGCGCCCTTAACCACTGCGCCACCCGAGTGGCTCCTCTACACTTCTTGATAAACTCAGTAACTGTCTCAGTGTACACGTCAATATTATTCTCAGAAGGTACCTGGAACATATCCCAGTCCGCATGATCAAAACAATCTTGAAGCGTGGATTACGATTGGTCAGACCAGCGTTGAATAGTCCTTAGCACGGGAACTTACTGTTTGAGTTTCTGAATATAGGAAGGGAGGAACAACATGGAGTCGTGATCAGATTTGCCAAAGGAGGGCTTTGTATACATCCCGGAAGTTGGAGTAACAATGGTCAAGTGTTTTTTCACCGCGAGTACTACAGTCTATATGCTGATAGAATTTAGGTAGCCTTTTCCTCAAATTTTCTTTGTTAAAATCCCCATCTACAATAAATGCAGCCTCGGGATATCTGGTTTGAATTACAGGCCTCTCTCATCTTTTTAAGTGGGAGAACTTGCACGATTGGTGGCTGACTAAATACTTTTTGCCCCACTGTATATATATACATATAAATATTATTTTATTATTATTAAATTTTTTAGGCAGCGGCTTGGAGGCTTTTGAAGATGGCAGAAGATCACTAAAGTTTTCCCACAATGGTTTATTTCATGGTGGACAATTCCTATTGACTGTAGTGAGCTTTATACGCCCCAATCTTGGTGGCTACACGGCTTCACCCAGGTGGGTGCTGCATGTTTTTCGGAGGTGTTTACCAAATAGTTTACGACTGTGGATGGCAAGAGGTGTCCTGGCTTCTGATTTGTTCCCCTCCTGGATCTGAACATAATTTCCCCCCTTCATCTGGGTCTCAGTCGGAAAAGACGTGGACAGCACGGGTCAGGAAGCTGCGCATTGAGAGTGGATCGGACACAGGATGCGACCTGTTGGACTTGCACCTGCCTCAGTGGATGACTGTGGAAGATATTCCACCCAAAACTGTCAATAGGCTAACTGAAATGTTTTTGTTGTTTTAAGAGTGTCTTTGAGAATCTTGCTGTAATGAAAAGCGCAATACAAATTCAATCTATTTTTATTATTATTATGAATTATTGCACAATTAATTTTGTCACTGCTGTTGTATTTTTTATGATATTGTATAAAATCGGTTTTGTTAAATATGGTTAATGATCTTGATTGCGTGTTACTTATCAGTAAACTACTAAGTATCCAGGTTTGTTTAGGGCAAGTTGTGTGTTTCCTCAATAGAGGTAATGGATGTTCTATCTGTTAGCTCAACGCTAACCCCAGCCTCATCTGTAACCCTGAGTTTAACCCCATGTCCATCATTCTCCACCAGATAGCTGGCATGCTTGGCTGTATGCAGGCACCAGGGCCAAGTAAAGGTGCAGGTAAATATGTCAACGTGATAAGTGGGTTATCTGTAGGCCCTCACCCCACACAAAGGACCCATGGGTGGAGTAGACATACTGGTATTTCTAGTGAACCATGGATCCATTACATAGTCTGAGGTATCTGCTCAGCTAGCACTACAGAAACAATAAGTAGCATATGACTTTAGTCCCCACTGTTAACAATAGGTGTGACATATCTGTTTTTAGCCACATGTGCTCCCCATAGAAAGCAACCGAGTCACTCTGATGCTACAGTAACTTTACAGGTGAATTAATCATGTCTAAACTGTATCATTGCAGGACAAATGGACTCATTCTCTGTTGTTTAGTTTGACCAAAAACCCAGATGAAGACCGAAAGCCGAAACTTTGGTTCTACTTTTATTAATGAAGATGTTTTTTAAATTGAATTCCATTCCAAGGTTTGCTGCAGTGATGCTGAATCTCTTCTCTCCTTTAGTTCCTAATGTTGCTTAGTAGGTACATATTTGTTCACAGGCCAGAGATTTTAATCTTGAAAATTGTTTTTCATGCACAAATTTATGTTGACTTGTGTTTTGAAAAGCAGATATTGTCTCCATCTCATGTAGGTGACAGTCATTACATGGAATGTGCGTGTGTGTCTGTCACAGGCGGTTGGTGGCACCATAGTTGGGGAGGACAGGCTCATAGTAATGTCTGGAATGGAATGAATGGTATTGTGTGTCTGTCTGTCTGTCTGTCTGCCTGTGTGCGTGTGTGTGTGTGTGTGTGTGTGTGTGTGTGTGTGTGTGTGTGTGTAGGCAGGTAGGTAGGGGAAGGGGTATCAGGAAGGGGAAAGAGTTCTTATGTACCAGGAACCAAAGAAGCGGAGGACCATAATCAATGCAGTAATCAATAACAATGTAATACGACAAATAACATAAGGTAGAACAGAAAATAAAAATAAAGGTAACCGACAAGATCCAATACATACCTTTCTTGGTCACATGACCCAATAAGTTTATAATAATAACAATATAAATAATAACATCCACAGTTTCCATGGCTTTTAAACCAAATAGATGTTGACAGTCTATAACAGGCTATAGGGGCACCCACTGTGTGGTCATTACTTAAGCCTGATAGGGGGCATCCACTGAAATGTAATATGATGATGCTGAATCTATGTTGGAAACTGATTGGATATGCAAAGACATCAATGTAATGTTTCCCCCACCCAACTTTTAATCTAATCCAATGACATGGTGCCATTTTTTCAAATGTTCACGTTGAAATCACGTTAGCTGACAACTCAAACAAATGTAAATCAAACCTTGACTTTGAAATTACATCTGTGCCCAGTGGAACAGGATGCGTTGTTAGATTCGTTGGAATACAATAAATCGAATGATACTTCATGAAAGGTGAAAAACAAGGAACTTAACTACGAGATGTCATAACATATACAGTATATGTACAATATTATAGTCTCATGACTGACATAAAAATCCACATTTTATCCATAATAAAGTTTAACAATATAAGAAGCCTGAATATCAGGTGCTAATAGCACCCCTAAGTGGTGGAGAGGTCACATAACACATTACACCTGTACTGCACAAACCATTCAGCTGAAAGTCTTCAAATAACTACTTAGTTTGAATCCTACCATTAGTTCAACCATCAAGTTCAAGACCATATTAAGAGAACACTATTGAAATAAATGCCTGCCTGGCCTGTCTGGCTTAAGACAGACAGCACTATTGGAAGGATCCCTTTTTGGAGAGCTGTTCATGTCTGAATTAATGCTTCTTCAGACTACAAACTAGAGACTCCCTGCCAAGGGGTTGCCAAGTTGAGATAAACAGGACACATAATTGTTAATAACTCATAAGTTGACTAAAGGGACCATTAGAGTCTGAAAATAGTCAAGGAGAGATAACATGGAAAGTCAGTGTACGGAAAAGTACAGCAGAAATGTATACTTTGACTTTACAACGTCATTCACTGTTTAAAGCTCTTGAGTTCTTTGATGCTATTTTCTTGCTGCATTGTTTCGTTTTCTTGCTGCAAAGTTTTGTTTTCATGATGCTTGTGGAAGGTGGTGACTGTTAGTAGTTGCATACTGGAATGTTGGTGGAAATGAACTGAAAAGATAAAACAGCAAGAGCCTCCGGAGCGAGCAGTGGACAGCTGCTGAGGAAATGATCACTATCACTATAACTGTCATCAAAGCATGACATGTCCTGACAGCTCCTTCAAAAGCAATAGAACACAACACAAGCCATTTTGGAGAGTTTACATTTTTATTAGACAGCTCTCATTTTCGACAATGTCACATGAGCAAGTGATTTTGAAAGAACATTATTCTGACAGTACAAACAGACACACTCTTTCGGTTGAGTTAAACTGTTTAGATATGAAGCTCTTTTTGATGCATTTCACAACCTTTAGTGAAATACAAAGTCATGATGTTACATGCACACTTTTTCACGCCACTTCAATACAGCTACGACCGGAAATGAATTCGTGGCAGGTTCGGAGAACTAACACAGCAGGTTAGTAGAATTAACGTACCAGGTTAGGAGAATTAGGTTAAGGTTAGGAAACTGGGTAGGGTTAGCAAAAATGCTCTCCTAACTGGCTACAAAAATCACTTCCGGTCGTAGCTGTACTGTAGTGGCGTGAAAAGAGTGTCTCATATCTGGTTTCCACTGGGGTGAGTCTCTTGATGATGAGCTCCATGGAGCTCCAGTCCAAGAAGTCTCATGATGCCTGAGATCCACACTTCTTTCCCAGACACACTCACCACCCAACAACCTGTGCCCAGCCAAACATCTCTCCAACCCCACCTGTCCAGTTCATAGGGCTGGACTTCTGCTCTGTTTGCATTATGGTTGTGTTGCTGTCACCAGATGGTCTTCTTGATTCCGGCCCAGACTGAGCGTTTCATGCCCTGAGTTTCATGCCCTGTCTCTTCCTCGGGTTTGTAGTCAGGATGCACTCCCTTCTTAGTGGCCACGATGAGGGGCAGGGGCCGGGGTACACGGGGTAACATAATACGTTGCCGGTCCAGACTCACAAGGGACTCTAGTGTTGCATGTAAGGTCAAAGGTCCTCTGAGTTGATACTCCTCCTGAAGCTGGAGGGCCCTGTGTCTCTAACACTACTACATTGGAGTTTCATTATCCTTTACATAACACACCTGCGTCCGAGGCTATGTGAGACTGTTCACATGATAAGATGTAAATGAGAGAGAGATGTGGGTGTGAATAGATTTGTATTCAAGACTGTGTGTATGTGTTTGAGTAAATGTGTGAACCGTATCAGAGACACTTTTTGTGTGTGTGTGTGTGGGGGGGGGCACAGTGCTCTGTCAGTTGAACAAACTCTCATCAACTTATTGCTCCTCTGGGTTGAGCACAGCTTGTTAGGGCAGCCATACACACACCTTTATTTAACTAGACAAGTCAGTTAAGAACAAATTATTACTTTTAATGACAGCCTAGGAACATTGGGTTAACTGCCTTGTTTAGGGGCAGAATGACAGATTTGTACCTTGTCTGCTCAGGGATTCAAACGTGCAACCTTTCGGTTACCAGTCCAACGCTCTAACCACTAGGCTACCCTGCCGCCCCAAAATGCTCTACCACCCCTCGGTGCTGTTTCTTCATGAGTAGGGTGGTCCTCTTGAAGGTGGAGTTGATGTCATGGTAAACTGTTACAAAGAAAAAAACATCCATTTCAACCCAGCTGTCAGTCATCAGCTCACCCTAGCCCTCACCCTTTCCCTCTGGCCAACAAAGTGCACTAAATAGGGAATTGGGGGACATTTTTTCATCTACCCGATGAGCAATGGGGGATGAGTCAGAACCTTGAGTGAGTGTGACTTAGTGGGTTAGTGACAGGAGTCAAAGAGCCAGCCTGTCCTGTGTTAGTCTGGGCCGGCATGGCACAAACACATCACCCACAGAACAGAACACTTACAGTAGCTGCAGGAGGTCCGGGCCTGTTAGGAACACAGCCTCTTTCAGTGTGTGTGTGTGACTAACACAGAGACCAACTTACAGCAAGAGAATTAAACAAAACCCCACAGAGAGAAAAACGTGCCTTTCATCTAGCAATTTGCAGCAACATCCCCTCTGCAGAAAACCTTGAACAAGAATATTCACACATATTCACACATGTTCACACATTTTTTTATGTGATCAATATTTAACTTATTTTGTGCAGTGCTGTTTGCAGTTTGATTAGTCTGTTGAGGGAATAGATTATATATTCTTTGAGCTCGCTCACTTAAAGTACAGGGGTTTGCATAGAAAAACGCCTGGTTCACTGTTCAGACAGTCAGAATAAACATAAGAAAAGCCTGGTTCACTGCTCAGACAGTCAGAATAAACATAGGAAAAAGCCTGGTTCACTGTTCAGACAGTCAGAATAAACATAGGAAAAAGCATGGTTCACTGCTCAGACAGTCAGAATAAACATAGGAAAAAGCCTGGTTCACTGCTCAGAGAATAAACATAGGAAAAAGCCTGGTTCACTGCTCAGACAGTAGGAATAAACATAGGAAAAAGCCTGGTTCACTGTTCAGACAGTCAGAATAAACATAGGAAAAAGCATGGTTCACTGCTCAGACAGTCAGAATAAACATAGGAAAAAGCCTGGTTCACTGCTCAGAGAATAAACATAGGAAAAAGCCTGGTTCACTGCTCAGACAGTAGGAATAAACATAGGAAAAAGCCTGGTTCACTGTTCAGACAGTCAGAATAAACATAGGAAAAAGCCTGGTTCACTGCTCAGACAGTCAGAATAAACATAGGAAAAAGCCTGGTTCACTGCTCAGACAGTCAGAATAAACATAGGAAAAAGCCTGCCAAAGAGAGGAGTCACAAAAAGCAGAAATAGAGATAAAATGAATCACTAACCTTTAATGATCTTCATCAGATGACACTCATAGGACTTCATGTTACACAATACATGTATGTTTTGTTCAATAAAATTCATTTTTATATCTAAAAATCTCAGTTTACATTGGCACGTTACGTTCAGTAATGTTTTGCTTCCAAAACATCTGGTGATTTTGCGGAGAGCCACATCAATTTACAGAAATACTCATCATAAATGTTGATGAAAATACAAGTGTTATGCATGGAACTTTAGATAAACTTCTCCTTAATGCAACCGCTGTGTCAGATTTCAAAAAAGCTTTACCGAAAAAGCACACCATGCAATAATCTGAGTATGGCGCTCGGACACAAAAACAAGTCATATAGATATCCGCAATGTTGTGGAGTCAACAGAAGTCAGAAATAGCATTATAAATATTCACTTACCTTTGATGATCTTCATCAGAATGCACTCCCAGGAATCCCAGTTCCACAATAAATTATTGATTTGTTCGATGAAGTCCATCATTTATGTCCAAATACCTCCTTTTTGAGTTCACAAATCCAAATTCACGACACGCAGGCCAGACGAAAAGTAAAACAATTCCATTACAGTTGGTAGAAACATGTCAAACGATGTATAGAATCAATCTGTATGATGTTTTTAACATAAATCTTCAATAATGTTTCAACCGGAGAATTCCTTTGTCTTTAGAAATGCGATGGAACGCAGCTGCCTCTCACGGGCGCGCGCCTGAATGAGCTCATGGCACTCTGCCAGACCCCTAACTCAATCAGCTCTCATTCCCCCTTACTTCACAGTAGAAGCCTCAAACAAGGTTCTAAAGACTGTTGACATCTAGTGGAAGCCTTAGGAAGTAGATAGATACTGTATATTCGATAGGCAATGAAAACTACATACCTCAGATTTCCCACTTCCTGGTTGGATTTCTTCTCAGGTTTTTGCCTGCCATATGAGTTCTGTTATACTCACAGACATCATTCAAACAGTTTTAGAAACTTAAGAGTGTTTTCTATCCAAATCTACTGATAATTTGCATATATTAGCAACTGGGCCTGAGTAGCAGTCAGTTTACTCTGGGCACCTTATTAATCCAAGCTACTCAATACTGACCCCAGCTATAAGAAGTTAAATTGACTTCAAATCAGTGTAGATGAAGGGGAGGAGACAGGTTGAAGAAGGATGGGGTATGGTAGTAGGTGACAGGCCCACCGGTTTGTGTCAACAACTGCATTGCTGGTGGGGTTTTTAAATGCTCAACAGTGCACCACCTAAAGCACATCCAGCCAACTTGACACAACTGTGGGAAACATTGGAGTCAACATGGGCCAGCATCCCTGTGGAACGCGTTCAACACCTTGTAGAGTCCATGCCCCAACGAATTGAAGCAGTTCTGAGGGCAAAAGGGTGTGCAACTCAGTATTAGGAAGGTGTTCCTAATGTTTGTTATGCTCCGTGTGTGCTGATTGACATCTTTTGGCCGTCATGCTGAACACACACTTCAATCAAACAACAAGAGCAACAGAATCCAACATCAACCAGGTCAATATAGCTTAGCAGATTCCAACATCAACCAAGTCAATATAGCTTAGCAGATTCCAACATCAACCAGGTCAATATAGTTTAGCAGATTCCAACATCAACCAGGTCAATATAGTTTAACAGATTCCAACATCAACCAGGTCAATATAGTTTAGCAGATTCCAACATCAACCAGGTCAATATAGTTTAGCAGATTCCAACATCAACCAGGTCAATATAGTTTAGCAGATTCCAACATCAACCAGGTCAATATAGTTTAGCAGATTCCACAAGGGACAGTTTAAGATTGAGCCCTAAAAATGAAAGTCCGGCTAGAATCCCAAAACCGTCCACTTGGAGAAATGACTTCTAACAAGACCATTTAAAACGACCCATTACTGCCGACACTGCAGAGCAGAACAATGTGAAACAGCCCCTCTTTATGGGAGGCAGAAAGAGCCCATTAACTTAGACATGCTATTATAAAGAAGAGGATGAGCCCTGGTGGAGAACTCAAGGGAGGAGGCAGGCCCCTGGTTCACTGCATTTGGTGATAATCTTCCCTTCCCTCCCTCTTCTCGGTTATTGCTATCCTCCTAAAAGTCCCATCAAATAAACTGACCAGAGACTATAGTCAAACGAACAAATGATCAATGGTTACCAAACAGAATGCAGGTAGCACCTTATTAAACCTCAGGCTTTTTAAGAGTGATTGATCTTTTCTTCAAGGCCTCAGTCGCCACTGTTTACACTTTGTGTCTGATGTTTGGACTGAGTTAAAGTTCCTGCTGGTGTCTGGGCGGCGGTGTGTGTGTGTTTGCCCCTGGGGAGACAACCCATCTCATCCCTCCTTGACACCCTCTCAAAATGTAAGAGCTTTACAGTGGTCTGGATAGAGAGACGAATGCTGCCCTTCCCATCCATTCACTCTGTTCTCCTCACTCCGGACAGATTTACGAGCTGCAGTGTGACATGGGAGGCAGCAGAGGGCAGTGTGAGCATATGACAGGACCAGGGGACAAGACGAGGGTTAGCCATACATACAGCCCTGCTCTGCACACATCCACACACCTGTAACACACACATGCACAAACTGACCTAGAACATACATTTACACACAGACACACACTGCAATACACACACACATACTGCAATACACAAACAGCAAACATACTGAGCCAATATCCTCTGATCTAGACCATCACTGCCACAGACCAGTGAGTTGGAGGATCAGAGAAGAGATGGGAAACAGACCCAGGGCAACACAAAGTGACTGAAGTAGTTATGTGAGCATTACTCTTGAGCAGCAGTGTCAGAGGCCATTTCCATCTGTGCAGCTACACGCATGACTGTGTGAGGAAGAGCAGAGCAGAATACTAAGAAACAAACTTTATGCTCTCTGGTGTACAGGGATGAACAGCGTTCAACATCTACTCTGTCCTTGTACTGCACTAATGTGAGTGGACACTGTTGTTCACCATGTCAATCAATATCAATCACTGTTCTTGAGGTAGACTCAGGTAGTAGGCCAGTATACGGTTGGGTCTAAAATACGTGTATTTAGTTGTGCAGCTGACTAGGTATCTGAAATACTTGTATTTAGTTGTGCAGCTGACTAGGTATCTGAAATACTTGTATTTAGTTGTGCAGCTGACTAGGTATCTGAAATACGTGTATTTAGTTGTGCAGCTGACTAGGTATCTGAAATACGTGTATTTAGTTGTGCAGCTGGCTAGGTATCTGAAATACGTGTATTTAGTTGTGCAGCTGACTAGGTATCTGAAATACGTGTATTTAGTTGTGCAGCTGACTAGGTATCTG